>NC_133712.1:13143798-13411298 GCF_048934315.1 Petromyzon marinus
CCGTAGACAATGCCCACATCTGTGTGGTGGCCTTTATGAAGTGCACCTGCAGGCTGTAACTGTCCAGGGATATTCCATTCACCGCAGGGGGGGGGGGGGAGTGTTCAGTATAGTGCAGCTCTTTCAACAGCCACAGCTGATAACGTCCTTTGGTTAAACATTGATTGTAAATGTATCTCTTTACCCAGGAAAGACTTCCCGAGTCTGAAAAACACCAACAGATGTTATTTCACAGTCACTCAATACAAACGTTCACAGCTAAAATGTAATACCTGCTTGTCCTTTGGTATGCCATGCATCTTGGTCAAAGATTCCATGATTTCTGAAGGAATTTCTGAAATCTGTAAAAAAACAGACGGGGCAAAATGCTCAATAAATACAACTACAGAGAAAACCCGACCCAAAGCAAACAGCAGTAAACAGTGTCACATATTGCAGCATGAGGCCAGACCACAGTTCACAACAGCAGATTCCTTGAGCATAATATAGCTATCATTCTCTTTGTTTTTTTCGGTAAAGTCACGTAGGAAAAAAATAAAAGAAAACTAAATTGTACGAATCCTTGCAGTCACGAAAGCTTCAAATCTAGAATAGCAATCATTGTTGATATTTTAAACAAAACGACAGGTATCCTCTCCCCCCCCCCGCCACCAGCACTTGCTGACTGTTGGCGTGAACGATGTAAGCGAGCGCCTGTTGGATGATGTGTTGCAAGCGTCATTTGCTCGGTCGGGAATTTTTTTTGTTCCCCCCTTCGCGCCGACGTTGGCACGTTGCACGAAGCCGAATCTACCTCGGGGAGGGGCCCAGGAATACAGGGTATCGCTACCACTCGCCACCGACGTTATCCATAAGCGGAAATCTAACTCGGATTGCCGAATTCGTAGCATGGCGCGCGCTAACCACTATGCGCCACCGCACACAGGCAGGAGAGTTGTTAAGCTAACACAACCGCACAAACTGGTGGCCTGAAAAATTCTGGGCCACTAGAGATCAACACAAGTGACTGAACTTCTAGCCTGTTATCACAAACGAGATGAAAAAGACCAGCTGTGAAGAGCTCCCCATTACCTTGTCCAGCTGCTCGATGTGAATGTAGTGCAGAGTATTGTTTGGAGAACCCTAACAGAAAAAAATTAAAAATAAAATAAGTTAAATACACGTTAACTGTTTAGTAACCAACACCAAATGCATGCCCGTCACCTTCAAGTCAAGTTTACTATGCTAAAGCATGTGAGAGCTCAAGACACAAGGACGAGCCTTCTTTACAAGAGGCACTTGGGTCACCAAAATTACAAAGCAATACTATAAAAAACAAATAATTAAGCAAATATAAATCAGTTCAAAAACCACCGTTACAGAAAAAAACGAAAACTAGTGCACAAACAAAATACTGAATCAAATACATGACCAGGAACAAAAAGTTTCCTTGGACAAAATATATTTTAAAATAATTTGTATCAAAATGAAGTTACATTGCGAAATATGATTTAAACTTTAAACTGGTTTCATAGTCATCATCTTATTTATCTTTTAGCTGCCCGAGTGGCTTTGCAGTTAATAACTTTTGACTTGTAATCAGAAGCATACGGAGTTTAAATCCAGGTCAGGCGTTGACTTGGCACATCACTCCTACGGAGCAGTCAAAACGTGTCATCAACAGCGGCCGTTCTGTGAATGAACTCGGCCACATTACCACGTGGGTTTGCGTATGTACGTATGTTCAACTTATTTCGCACAGTACGTAGCCAACCGTGCAAATCGGCAGTGCAGGGGTAAGGACAAAAAAGCTGCTCTAGAGAAAAGAGTTTGTTCTATCAAGATCATTTAAAAGTGGCACAGCTCTAGGGGCACCGTTCAGTCTCCTTTTGAGCGATTAACCACCCTGATATTGTGTCGTCGATTATTTACCCCCACCCCCCCTGTTGTATTATTTACCTTCTTGTCAGTTTTTCCTTCGGGTCCCAGTTCGGTGTAGAACTCAAAATGCAGTGTAGTGGCACTGGGAGGGTATTTCTGAAAAGAGAAATAATCAGAATATGTATTCATCATAATCGAATGACCTAAGGGAAAGATTCTGTTTATACTTTAGGTTGATACCTCACATTAGAAGAATGCACATCCCCCCCCCTCCCCCGAACTTTAAAGCAAAAGTTGGGCGTGCGTCTTACTTATTTAGCTAAACGTCTCCCAATCCAGAGAATATGGTAACAGGTGTTAATGACTGACACGCAGTTTTTTTAATTGGCAGCGGTGCTTAGCTTGGCATATCACAATTCACCGAGGAGGCCCTCATCCAGCAGTGGACTGATAAAGGGCTGTGAATATAAATCGCATGTCAAGGGATCAACTGACCGCCTTAACCACAGGAGGCTGCGACTTTTACTTTATCAAATCGTGACCCCGAATAACTGAGGGTGTATCATCGAATTGACGGCGGGTGAATAGTCACATGACTGGCGGTTGGTGTTGGCCTTGCCGTGGCGAGACTTACAGACAGGGGCAGGTCCTGACAGCATTCCGCCAAGCCAAAGCCATTCTCCTTGCCGCCCCAGCTCTGTGAAGGCAACAAACGCAGCGGCAACGACGTCACAACCCGTTGAGCCGCGGGATTGTTTCATCGATGCAATACAAGACGATTCCGGTTCAAAAAGCATCTAAAGTGAAGCAAAGGAGACGATGGTATCGTAAAGTGTAAAAGGCACCGATGCCACTTTAGAGGAATAACAGACACAGGCAGTGCGCAGACGAAGGCGACTTGTGCCTGCCTGGTCTTTACATGACTGAATGGGTTGCCTCAACATATGTCGAAGAAAGCAAAAACATGAAGGGGGGGAGGGGGGGGTAAATGAGGTGGATATCAGAGTGCCCTGAGAAAAAGCCACACATACGAGGGGATAACATTCGTCCCATGTTCGCGTTAAAATATCAAGGGGCAAAAAAACAGGAAAAGGTACAGCCGAGCAATTACTTGCTCGCACCACTGTGGGCAGAAAGGCCTCCACGAGTTAACTACAAAATAAATGAATCTAACTGTTGTTGTGTGATCGTGACGGGGAGGGGGGAACGCAAGGCTGACCTCAATCCATTTAAATCTTTTAATCGAAACACTCGTAAAACATCTCTTAACTATCACAGCTCAAGTGCTTTCTACACGAACTGGCAGCGTGCCCTGCTCAATAATGTACGTCCCAATGTGACATGCATTACATGGATGCAAACTGTACAAGTTAAACATTCAAAACGTTCGTAACAGGCGTCATTACCGTGCTTGTTATGTACGAGACAGTTGACACACCCCCCCCCACCCCGAAAAATACAAGATGTTTCCATTTCAAGGGATATTCGCAGGTGAAATATATTTCGTAAATAATAATCAGACCTCGGCTAGGTGCTGCAGACGCGCCAGCAGTGGCGTGCGCTTGTCAGACCCGAGGCGGGTGATGTAGTTGGACCGCTTGCTGAACACGTACAGCAGGTTCAGCACCGCCAACACCACTTGCATATCCGATGAGGCCAGCAGCGTCGTCAGGTGCTGAGAAGAACATCGTCATCGTCGTCAACGCCGCCAAGTTCAAAAGGTGCCCGTCAACGTTACGGCGTCCCGGCCCTGACGGACGACGCATGCTCTCCCGGGCAGAGTTGTGGGTGTGTTCTAATCCGGGAGGTGTGCGCGCGAAAGACTACATTCGTGCAACCTTATCAGGACACAGTACACACATTTTAAGTGCATCTTACTTTGCGGAGTGTCTGATAACCTTAATAATATGTAAACACTTCCGAGGACATACGCATGTTCGAAAGCGTAACAACTCATGGATATGCATGATTTTTATCTCTTGTTATTGTTAGGTTGTTATTTGTATTTTGAAATTCTTTCGCACCACATAGCCAACCGTGCCAACACAGTTCCTTTTACTTATTATACAAACACCAGGATGGTTTCACTCGGGCTTCAATTCAAATCTCCCTCCAAACTTCCTCCTCTCACCCCCCACCTGAATATTTTCCACATCTTTAGACCCACTCACTTCAATTATATCCCACAAACAGCCCTTTCCCCTTTCGTCCCCATACCCCCACCTTCTCCATTATGTGGCCTCACTCCCTCTGATCAATCACCACACAGCTCCATCTCGTTATTTCTGCATTTTACCCCTCCCACTCTCACTCGATCTATCCTCCCCACAGCCCCTCCCCACTCCCCAAAGCCCCTGTCTTTTTAGAAATCATACGCATATTTCCCAATGAGTAAAGCCCATTTAAGCTCAGAAGCGCTTTATCAAGGGCTACTCGGCAGGCAGGATCAAAACACTCCACAATTATAGATTTAAAAAAATAACAACTTAATAAACGCAATTATGTTGTCAAATTACATTTGCACTTAAAACCTCAGCGGTTTAAACAAGAGAGTCAGAGAAGCCAAACATTTCAACCATTGCGTCCTTCGCGAATGGAATTTTGCAAAACTCACCTCGATGGAGCTGTAGAGGTGGCGCGAGAAGCTGTACTCAATGAGCAGCGCGGTGAAGTTCAGCGTGGACAGCAGCAGCGCCTTCAGCTGTTTGTTACCCGGCTGGTCGCACACCAGCAGCCACGACGTGGCCTCCACCGTGCCGCACGCCTCCGCAAGGATCCCGTCGAAGCGGTCCAGGAGGTCCACCCAGTGGTACAGCTCGCACTGCACAACGCCCGAGGGTTGCGATTACCACGGTTACAGCGTCGTCATGGCGACGCTCAAGCCCGTATTTTAGGAACGCAGCGACAATTCGCCCCCCCTCCCCCCCCCAAACCCATCGCGAATAGTCGATGGTCTTCCCCTTAGGGGCGGTGATTCAATTCGACCGTTTCATTTTCCCCTTAATCGGGGTGCGTGTTTTTTGTGAACGTCTCAACATTCGTATAATAACAATAATACTTTTTTAAAAGTGCAGTTTTTAGTATTAGTTGACCCCTAATGGCAGCTTTTCCCTAGACCTAATACTGTGAAAGCGACTGTGAAAGTGACGGCTGCAGTGTAGTGGGAGTTATTAAAAGACTGAACACGTGTATTCATGAGACTGGTGGCAAAAAATATGTAGAAGCTTTGAATTAAAATGCCATTTTTCTCCTCGTGATTCGACGCGTGTATAGCAAAAGTAGCAATCTATTTGAAATTAATTAATGTGTCCATCATATGACGATTCTCTTCAGTCCATGAATCACACAAAGAGCTTGTGCCACCTTTACTTGCCAAGGGTTTGACCGTTAGTAATTCAATTACGGGCATTAAAAGTTTATTAATATGTGATAACATTTTCAGTGGTTATCAAAGCCAACGATTATATGAATGTCATCATCAGTGATTGTCAATCCACTGTAGGTGGTACCATCAAGTTCGATATCTAGTTTGGCCCATTGACTGGGAAAAACTCTCGCTTAGCAAAGAGTTTTTCACGAAGACTTCCTTGAGTTATTTTGCATTTTCCTTGGTTAAAATTTTACTCAATGGCCAATCATCCAAAGCAGGACCCCCCCTCCTGAAAAACAGTCTTGAGACTCAGAGGATTTGACAAATGGCATGAATATTGTGAAATGGAGAAACTCACGAGCGCCTGGGGAAAACACTCATACATATGAGGGGGCAGCACTCGTCAGCAGTCTACTTCCTGTACTGCATACCCCCTTGCTCTCGAGGATGCATCTGAAAACACTCGACGGAATCATTTTCGATACTATTTTATCTCACAGTCTTTGGCCAAATCAGCATTATATATTAATTATTAATATGGAAGCAAGAAAAGCAGAGTGCAGGGAAAAACCCCATGTGCATACGACGCCCACGGATGCGCGTCGCAATCACATGCCACGATCATCCCTAACTTAATAATAAATCTCGCCCAGCGTTGCTGTTCTGCTTTTTGGTACCATTCATTTTTAATGCACGGTATCTTGTCCTGCGAGCGATCGATAACACAGGGAGAGGGGTTGTAGTGGGGGGGGGGGGGGCAGGCAGGGGGGGGGGACCTGCACCAGGTATCACTTTCAAAATACACTGCAATGTCTCGAGTTACATCCCGATTGCACGGGTAAACAGTGCTGAAAGGACATTATGACCGCACTAAATAAAATATTCATCTTACAGTTAATGATTAAATAAGAAAAGAGCTACTAGCAATGACGAAATGTGAAATTAGTTTTACAATGCGACCATCAGTTGCTGTGGATCACAACAATGGTAATTATCAACGAGTGTTTTATTGGGTTGTGAAGTGGTGGGGGTTTTTTTTCGATTCGGCAGAAATGGCCAAGATTCTGAAGCACGCTCGTGTATCACAAAGGGATGAGGATTCTGTATCGACGGGGGGCTGGTGGGTTTCAGACGCCGCTGAACAAAATCTACAAACTGCTGTGATGGAAGCGTGCACTGTGCAGCAATTCAAATACGTCCAAGTGGTACACGCCTGGTAACCCTGCACTCTGGGAGGCGGATTACCGAGAGATTTGTGAAACTCCCAAACTTGCCAGGCTGTGAAGTGCCCAATATATTGCGGTTACAGCTATTGGGGTTTGTAAAGCAATCTGTGATGAAGAGTTTTGAGTGTTATCACCCCTCTAAGAGTGGAGGGTTTCTCTGGGTACACCAGATTCCTCTCACGTGTGAAAAACACTTCTTAGAAAAGGGGATTCAGAATCTTTATTTATACTACAGGAATCCGATGAGCTATACAGAAGAGGCGGATTAGAAAGTTACCACAACAAACAATACGAAAACATGATAGGAGTACAAAGTATAGGAGGAAATGTAAGCACATCACTAACAAAAACATATCTATGTTAACTTTACCAGGTAAAGCCCAATGAGTTATTAGCTTCTTTTTTAGAAGCGACCTGGCCACAAATGGTCAGACATCCCGATGCAACATGCAACAGAAATTCTTGGGAGACCTCGAGAGGCCTTAAAGAGGCAGCTGAATTACATGACATCTTACTGAGCATATATCATCCGACTACGGTGCCCTCACGTCCATCAGCCAGCAGTCAAAACAATGCAGCCACTGTTTTCGGTAACGCAAAAATATTTCTTACAACCGTGGATTTCTTAGGGAAGACCCGGGGGGGGAGGGATATAGTTAAATTTAATATCTGGCTCCAACAAAAGACCTTTCTGTGGTGAGGTTAGAAGGAGGGCAGGCACCAAATCGAGTCTGTCACACAAGATCTCATCTCACCAATCCTCAAATCCCTCCCGCTGCCTCTCAACTCAATACAGAATCAATTATTGGATATGCCTCCGTGTTTACTTTCCAATACCTCACGGAAACACCCAGTTAACCTCTTCCAAGCCGACGGAGAACGCTTCTTTCTCCAATGCTGCCACGACCGTGTCTTGGAAGAAGAACAAGAATAATAATAGTACTACCCTATAATTTCACAGACAAGCCTCAGTCTCGAGACTTTATCAGAAGGATCCTTCGATAAAAATGTGGACAAATACATTTAGTGTGGGAGGTAACCATTGTAACCCCCCAACAAAACACCGACATTCATTGCTGTCCTGCAATCTTCCAACCAGTTCTATTTCCCACCCTGCAGTGGTCATCCACGCAGCGTCTTTTGGCTAACCATCGAACAAAGACGGTCACTCCATCGCGCGCTTTCAGATGAGCTTCTGTAGCAGAGCCCCAGGAAGGCACAGGAGATATGCATATCTCGAGAAATACTTTTTGCGTTTAGTTTGTTGTACTTTCCACTGCACCTCCGATTCACAAGGTTGGCTACGTACGGTGCGAAAGAATTTCAACATACATTACTAGCGACTTCCAGGCTCAAGACTTTAAACGTTTCTCCTTTGCCCTTGACCAATGATTTTCACCCTCTCACCAGCTCCCTGCCATACGACCTCCATCCCAATCACCAGTCACCTCCTTCCTCCAATTGTCTCAACTACTCCACGCACGACATTTAGAGGATAACAAGCCCATGGTGCGGCGTGCACGGAAGAAGTGAATCCTGGGCAAAGATGAGTGGCAAGTAGCAGGCACACAGTGCCCATCCCAAAGCCGTCTCAGCACAACGGTTCCCACGGCCGTAAGGAATTGCAAATGTAATTACTACGATTTGTGCAATATAACCGAATTCTACTTGTAAATGTTGTGGGTTTATTCTCCAACACATGAGTGTGCTGAAGTAGTAACTACTTGGCACGTTTTGATTACAAGACAAACCTTACTAATTGGCTGTCTTGGGTGGTGGTGGGTTAACGGAAAAGTTATATTTATGCGATCTAGCCCAAAAATAAACCCCTTTATTATGAATACTGGTTGCAAAAGCCTACGTGTTAAACAATATTAGACAATTTAAAATGTCACAATGACAATTAATGTGGATCTTATAGCGCAAGATATGTAGCAGTATAGCCATATCACAGCAACCCTAGTAATGCGTATGAATATTCTTGGTGGTGCATAGAAAAAAACAAATACAGTAATGTGTCTGTACCTTTCCGAAGTTCCATGTCTTGATTTTCTGCAGCTCCTGCAGCAGCTGCTTGTCTCCACATGCCTTCAGCTTCTCAATGAGGGCCCGGCAGTCTGTCGGCTGTGGGGGGGAGGGGGGGCACATGGCACCGTCGTTAGGCAAGATTCATCATCAGCTGGTCCCGTGGCAGTGGCGTGGCATTGCCATCGAGACATCCGCCACTTAAGAAATCGCTCCCCGTTACGACGGCAGAACGGATTTCTCGCATGTCGAGAGATATCCTTTCAGCATTGGTTTTTGCTTCGGGCGAACCTATGGTGTTTTGGGCAAGCGTGTGATCAATTTGGCCATATTTCTATTGGATGGCAACACAACTTACCTTCGACTCAAGTGTCCTTCAAAATTGGATATTTACATTTTTGCGAGTGATGTGACTTGGAAGGAAAGGTAACCTCACTGTAAACTTGATGGCTACAGTTCCTTCAAATAATGTTGATATCTCTCATACTCTTGCCGATAAACAACTCCTTTCAGCTCACTTTAACCAGTCGAGATGCTAGCGACACCGAAGGTCTCTTTTGCAATGTTGGCCTGAGAAAACAAAGTGACGAGAACCAAAATTGCAAAAGTGCCTCTGCATTGGCTACGAAACGAGCCAGACGCAAGCAAATCCAACGTTTCCATCGATTAGCACCGTCATCAGCACCTCTGGCGAACGTTTCAAACGGGCTTCGATCGATCAAACTCCTGCGGGTCAGTCCCGCGAGGAAGGATGGTACCCACTCCGACACGTGGCCGATAGCAGGTGCGAGCGTACAAGCGGCAACATTGCTCGGAACCCACTTAGTACTTTTGCTGTTTTGTGACAGGAGCACGCTGGCTGACAGAGAGTTGTGTTTATGGTAAATGACACGCTCTCTGCGAGGGGGGGGGGGAACCCGAGTGGTCGCCTCGCTGTTATGACGCAGTAGCAAGAAATGTCAGATTTTATTGCCTTGGACAATCTCTCCCCCCTTGGCCTACAAATTGCCATTTAAATTTTACACATCGGAATAAATAACGCGGCCGCCAACGGCAAGTTCAACCGTTACGGGGATTCAAATGTATTTAATGTGATCGAGACAAGGTAATTCCTTCCCAGGTCACGTTAAAAGGCAAATACAAAAGCCGTGCTGCAAACGATGGAAACCATTCAGAAATAAAACCTTGAGCACGAGTTACTGGTATTTGTCTACCTCTCAAAACACCATGTCGCGCGCACACTTTGGTTTATTCGTTCCTGCGATCCGACAGAGCATGTGGCCCATTGCGTTTTTAAAACTGCTCGTGCGAAGGTTAGTAATAAACAGTTTCTCATAGTGGTGTACAATATCTATCAGACGCCATTCGCCGAACTGTAGGTAAAAAACACAAGACAGCGGGACGTTTATGTAGCATATCCCCAAAGGTTCCGGCAATGCAGCGCGGGCGCAACACGCCATGCAGCGTGGCGCTCTCACCGATAGTTTACCATGTAAATGGGCCCTTAAACGGCCACGGCGATCCGTCGCGAGAAAACAGAGAGAGCTAGGAATCGCCGGCATGGCGGATTTATCGTACCGTGCCGGCACCGCCATATTAACAGCCGGTGCGCCAAGCACAAGTATGCCACACCAGCCCGCACGTGGCGAGCACAGGCCGAATGAAATAACCTCATCAATAACCTCACCACATTCATCACCATCGCTGCCTGACACCGAAAAAAATAGATACGCAATAGGCTA
Organism: Petromyzon marinus; assembly: GCF_048934315.1. NCBI lineage: Eukaryota > Metazoa > Chordata > Hyperoartia > Petromyzontiformes > Petromyzontidae > Petromyzon > Petromyzon marinus. Next base: position 13,154,022 of record NC_133712.1, read on the forward strand.
TATAGAAAGAGGTAATTTGATGGAAGTGGGATTGCACTCCACAATGTGGGGCCCTGAGAAAACTGGGAGGTTTTAATAAAGTTAATCAATTCAGCAGTTTTTGAATCGATGCAAGAGCAGAGTGTCAACCAAATGCTTGTAAAGTAACAAAAAATATATAAGGGTTTGGGGCAGCACAGACCACTTATGGCTTCAGAGTGGTGGTGCAGCAAAAGAACTAAAACGGACTGAGAGGACGACCACGTGAGATGGAGCTGTTGAATCGGCTCGCTGTGCTAGGTGCTAAATGGATTGTTGCATCGCGGGTCTGCGAGAGATGGCGATGCACAGCAGTGGACCGATCATGGCGCGCGATAATAACAATCTTTATTAACAGGGCGCCGCCTTTCATACCACAAAATTCAAGGCCACTTTACACACGTTAAAACAAACATTTCCGAAGAAGACTGCTGTAAAAACTCTCAAAAATAATAATACGCAAGGAAAACTTAACACGGTAAAATAATCATGAGATGCCAGAATACAATCAGAAGGCTCAATTATATAATTAGATTTTCCGACTCATTTACCACAAAATGTAAACTTATAAAACGCTACTGCAAAACTGTATCAAAGGAAGAGGCGCACTTATGCAAGGACCTTCATTACGCTATACACATTACTATGTTACTGGACGTCCGGACCGTGGGTCCACACACGCCACTCTCGCCGCACGAACAATACATTAAACACAAGCAGCAGGAGTTGAGAAGGCATGCCGCAAATAATTTAATCTGAATTATTTTTTACGGTCGTGGCACAACAACACAAGTGCATGTATTTCTCAGGTTTGCTTTACTGCTGATGTGTCTATGCATGACATAGCCCTATTAACGCAACAGCTGTTTAAGGTAAATATATGTTACACACCGACCCAGGTACGATTGAGAAAACGAGCACCTTGTTCTGTTTACAATCTTTTACAGAGCAAAAAAAAATCTGCCACACTACATTGGCAGTGGGTGCACAAGCAGAAAAATAACGCAAACTCACATTCGTCAACAATGCTGCCCCAATAGGAATAAATTATATAACAGGAAAAATGTCAGGAAATGGTCCTTCTCTGCTGTATAAAAGATTAACGCCGCTATTACACAATCTGACCACTTGCTTCATCTGGGTGTTATGTTATTGTGAGAGAGCACAGCAGAATGCGTGGGGTCGACATTCCCACATGCCACGAGTAGCCCATAGGAAAAACATTCACCGTGGAAGCGTAAAGAAGGCTGAGATTGCTTTCCCTTTTAGTTACAAACATATCATTAACTACGCAACAATTAACCACCCGCTCCATCACGGTTCAACAAACTCTACCAAAAGTCAGCGCCAGCATTGTCGTTTCTGTCATTCGATTAGCCTAGGTGTAAGGTTTGCATATAATCTGCATAAATTGTAGTCGACTCTAAAGCAAACATTTCAATGCAACGATTTGAATCGATGGACAGTCACGTGTCCACTTCAACACGAAACCCCTTGGTAAATAATTTCTCTCAATCGCCAACTTCATTCCCATCTCTGCTTCATTCATTATTTTTTCCTGCTGCCCGTTTGTCGATTATGTTATCTACAGACTGCCGCAGTGACCCGACAACTCCGTAGCTAAGCGCTTCATTTATCCGCACTGCGATCTAACTAGGGTTGTTAATTGCTGTTTTTTTGCGTTATTGATAATCGCACCAGAAAAATCAATCATAAACGTGGTGCCTGGCGAGCACCCTGGCTGCTGATGCCTTAGGATGGCTGCCGTGGATCAATCGCAAATGCAGTGTGTGATTTGAACGTTCACGCGCGGTGCCAATCACTTTCATCATTCCTAAGATGGATTCCGATACTTTTTCAATTGACAATAGATTCCCAAAGCCATAATCAAAGGATCAATTAATATACTTATCTGGTTGTCACACACCTCACCCACTCTCTCCCTGTATCCGGTAACGCAAACACATCACCCAGGTGTCACCAAGTGTCGCACCACACGGGTGCCCACAAGCCGGCGTAGGGCCAGACTCACCGCTTCTGTGGGCGTCTTCTTCAGCTTGGTCCGATCCACCTTCATTTTTCCTTCCTCTTTTCTCTCGTTAGTTTGGACGATTTTTTAACAATTCTGCAAAGCAAACAGAGAAAAACAGCAGAGTTTAAGATAATGGGATTTTAAATTACCCACGACTCTCCAGTGGGCTGAGCTCAATCAGCACAGGTAAATGTACCATTTAAACGCTGTTAACTCTCGCGAACCCGACACGGTCTTGTGCACAGGCATTCATGGCAGTGCTCGATTCAACAAATACTTTACATTTAATGCAAATGTGCAGTTGTTAATATCTTAGTTAAACATGGGTGCGTAAGTTTAGAGTTTGTGTTAAAAATATGCGGACAGTTCATGTACAGTCCTTCCCCTTTCAATCTACTGTTGGATGAGGTCCAACCCAAGAGGGTCACAGAGGTTATTGGACCTTACTTTAGCATTTTCCATGAAGTGATTTCATTTCACACGATACAAGCCAACGCACTGAGTGGTACTTTGTGACATATATTGACGTAAGGTGCTGCCTTGGAAGTGGTACACAAGCACCAATAAGAACTCAACATTTTTCGTGAACAAAACTGCCTAACAACAAAAGAAAATAAATAAGCCAACTCTACGGCAGTGGCCCTTCTTCAGTGCATTCACCGGGTCATTTAGTTGAAACATTAGCCTATGAATGTTTCTATTGTTAGGCGATGTTAATGACGAATGTGGGGGGTATTCTCAATTAAAATGTCATATCACTCGGGCCACGACGCAAAACAGGAGCCGACTCACTTTGCTCAGCATGCACAATTAAACATCGTCACGTGGACTATAAATTATGTAAAAACAGACAATACTTCATCAGCACGGCGACAAACCCATTGATAAAATATCAACACGTCGTACCGTGACACAAACGCTTTCATTTACACATTTTTTTTACACTTTAACGAGGGCGGGAGTGACTACTGTCAACAGTGGCTGGCTTCAGGCCCAATCAAACCAAGGGCACACACAGTCAAGAATGTTGATGCCATTTTGAAAACATCTCATCCAGCAGTGCTGGTGTCAATAATTAGACTGAGCCAATGATCCACCATGGACGACGCCAGGTGAGGATAACGAACAAGCAACGCTCTCGCCGTTAAAAATAGCACAAGGTAGGGCAACATCCAGAAGCAAATGTAAAGTGTATGTGTGGTGTACACGTGGCTTCAATCAGCTGCACAAGCAGATATACATGTTTACAAATACACGCATTTAGCAAAGGCAGTCTCGATGTGTACTTCTAATCCTGCCAAGCTTTTAACTTTTGGTTAACAGGCCAAATTTGCTTATTTCATCAAAATACAAGGCTAAAGAAGGTTACGTTTACAGCAGAGAGATAACCCTGGCCATACAAAGACCGTTAAACAATAAAATGGGTTATGGCTATTTCTATACAATTGTGGTTATTGCATAAAACACCTTACTTTGTTTCCTCCTGAACGAAACATAACGTGTTTCTCATACAACTAGCTACCAATGTTAATTCTGACAAGCACGTGGTTAAACCAAGACAGATTCATGGCTGTAACCCAAGTCCAGACCATGACATCGGCCAAAACATGAGGCTCAACTGTAATATGGCTTTAGGTGGGCCTATGCCTCTTCCTAACCCAAACACCAGCAGAACACAAACCTAAAACAACATAACATTCATAAATGTAGCCCTAGCTTGTAAGAATATTTACAAAGTAAGGCTCAACAGTCATGTTATGTCTGGAATTGCCACTAAATTGTATTAGCAAAACACAAGGCCAAACTGCATAAGGACTATAGCTAGGTCTTACCCTAACAGCACAACACAAGCCTAAACCAACGTAAGACAAATGTAGTCCGAGACCATGACAGCACATTAGGCCAAATTTGGTTTAGCCTAATCATGCCTTGGTCTGACATTGGCGATGTTTATCAGCTCAACACAAGGCGAAACTGGGTCAAGGCCACGAATGGGCCTAACACCATCACCAGCAATACACGTGCCTAAACCAAAATGTGAGTCACAGATGTATCCAGAAACTATTAAAACAGCACAAATCTCGGCTAAACAGAGCTTGCGTTATGCCTGACCCTGCCACTGATAGTGACATCAAAAGCGAGGCTAAGACTGGGAAAAACCCATACATCAGCACAACACAAGGGTATACCAATGTAATGTTTTTTTTGCATGACGATGAAAGAAAACAAATAAAACAGCTACGGTTATGCCTGGATCTGCCACTTACATCAGCCCAAATCGAGGCTCAAATTGGTTTCATAGTTTATGATCATGGCTGGGCCTCATCAAACCCCACCCTCAAGAGTACAGCAAAACAGCTAACCAATGTACAGTATTGGTATGACTACGTATAGGCTTAGCCAAGACCATATCAACCATCTGACACTAGGCTAAACTTAACAATGTTTTTACCCGCGTCTGTGTTTGGAGTTTGGGCTATGGCTGGGCATGACCATCACTATAACACGAGCACAACACAAATATGAAACCAATGTAGTGTCACGGATTGAAGCTTAAACAAGCCCAAGACGAAACTAACTGAATGTGTTTACCTGGGTCTAACCATATCAGCCAAACACGAGGTTGTTAATGGTTTATGGTATGGGGCTTTGGTTGGGGCCTGGTCCTGACACCATAACACAAGCCCAGTAAAAACACGAAACCAAATGATGAATCGTGGCCTAAACACATGCTACGAAGATGATGAAAATAGTCCAATATAGACGTACCTGATCGATTACATCACCGCAGCACGAAGCTCAATTTGACTCGGGCTATGGCGAGGCCTTAGTCCTAAACCCTAGCACAATAGGCTTCCCACGTACGTCAGACCAATTCCGCAACTTTCGCCTCAAATGTGGAAATTAGCACAACAATGAGCGCGTGCTGTGGGGCTATTATATACCTGGGTCCGGCTGACACTAACATCGACTTAACACGAGGCTCATAGATCTGGTTTATGGCACGTAGGGGTGACGGCTGGGCCTAGTGCTATCACCGTAACACAATCTCAACAAAGGGCTAACCGAATGGCGAATAAGAATAGCCGTACAATAAAAAAAAAACCCCACACATCTCCGATGGCAAATATAGCGCGAGACTAACCAGTACTAACTACGGTTAATAACCGTGTCGGACTAACCGATGATGACATTAGCTCAACACGAAGCTAAACTCGATTAGAGGGTAAGGCCGGCGGCGGGCCTGGGGTCCGTAACGAACTTCGTCACCGGCTCGAAGCGGAGTAAAAACGCGCCGAAACACCTCCGGTGGCAGGAAGGGCAGCGAGGCTAATTAACTCGTTAATTAAACCAAGCAGCTCCTGGGCATCGTATTAAATGGGAGACGCGGGAAGCGAAGCTGCTGCCGCCACCACCACCACTACCACCACCACTGAGAGGTCGGCAACGACGCGAATCCGGGTGGTGGTGTTGTTATACGAGTAGGCCCCGTCATCTTCGACAGCGCTTAAACCATCACAAGCGAAACAAACAAAAAGTTTTAACACCAACAAAAAAACGTGACCGCTTAAGCGCGCGTAATTGTATTATAAAACGAGCAACAAACCCCCGCACCACCACCACCACCGCCGCCGGCGCCGCCGCTCAAGTATAAACGTTAAACTACTACTTGTGATAAATCTCCGAAAAGAAATGAAACGCCGCTCGGCGTCTCTTCTTGTCGCGTCACTCCCGAGGTCACCACCACCACTACTACCATCACTACCACCACTACTACCACCACTACCACCAGCAGCAGTGGCGGCAAAAAAGCGAACCGCGCGATTCGCTTAGCGAGCAGCCAAGCGGGCAAAAGACGCCGGCGGCAGTAACGCCGCGAGGGTTGCTAGACATCAACCTTAAAACATCAACACCACCGAGGAGGACCATGCCGTGCACTTTTTTTTAAAAAAAAATATATATTTGTAAAAAAAGGGAACGTAGAAGAACGAGAATGCTAACCGGGTTGATTTACGAAGCGGGCGTGTGGGAGGGGGGAGGAGGAGGACGTGCGGAAAGCCTCGGCCTAGCCTAGCTGTCTCTACCGCCTCCCCACGCCCGCCAGGCCGCCTCAAGATCCCCGCCTCAACCCCCACGGCCGTCTCAAACATCGCCAACTGCGCCGCCTGCCGCCACCACCACCACCCCCTCCCTCCACTACCTCGCACCTTAACGCCGCTTCCAGTTCCACACAAACCATTCAATCAAACAACAAGAAACCAACCGCGGCGGCAAAAGCACCCTCCCCACACACACACACAAACGAAAGGAGACGTGAAATAAACACCCTGGGAAGCAACCAACGTCGGCGCAGCGGAGCGAGGGCCGCGCGCGAAAAATGGCGTCGGCCGTGGGGGGGGGAGGAGGAGGAGGGAGACCCCGACCCGGAGAGACAAAACGAGTCCCCCCCACCCCTCAGCGAGAGAGAGACAGAGACACCCCCCCTCCTCCTCGACTATCCAGTGGGGGGCCTGACTCTCTCTCTCGAGGGGGGTTCCTATAAAAGCAATGTGTAAGTCGCCCGAGCATGGGGGAAGGGGGGGTGGTTGGTGGTGGTTGGTGGTGGAGGAGCCGCAACTCGCCTGGACGCGCGCGGTCGCCATGTTTCCCCGCGTTAACACGCGCGGGGTACCCGGATCGGAGGCGGTGATGCCAGGGCAGAGGTAAAAAAAAACCTCCGGGTGGTGGGTGGGTGGCTGGGTGGGGCCACCCCTTGTCAATGCTTCAGCATCCAATAGGGTTTGAGATTGTGTGGGGGGGAGGGTGGTAAGGGGGAGGGGCGAGTTCGCTGTGAACGGCGACGTAATGAATCCGCGACAGAACGAAGAATATATTATGCTAATGTGATATATTATGATAATGTTTTATATTATGTTAATGTGGTATATTATAATAATTGTTTTATGACGTTGATGGTTAATAATATGTTGTTTTATTAATATTATGTGAATGGTTTATATTATTTTTTTATTTAAAGTTTTCGTGACTGCAGGGATTCATATACTTGGTTCTTTCGGTAAAGTCACATAGAAGGGAAACAATAAAATAAAAATATAAAACAATAAAATTCTCACGACGTTTCGACTGCAACACAAGCAATCATCATCAGGTGTGAAAACCACAGCAAGAAAATGTGTTAACATATATTTCAGTCCATCATATATACTAGCTTGTTTGGCCATCCCAGGACGGAAGCTGTAATATTTACGAAAAAAATTACCAGAGTATAATTGTATCTTGTCTACATTTTAATGGCAGTGAATCTTGCACGAAAGTATGTCATCAAACACTTCACTGCATTTCACTTTAGCAGTGTATTTAACTTACCTTCAATTTGTTCAAACGCACTGCTCTGATACTGTATTTTCTTCTGATTTCGCTCGTTGGGGTTGGAATAAATTTGACTTAGATACAATATCAGAAAGAGCACGGAGATATGTCTACTTTATCATAAATTAGAAGCATAAATTAGACTTACCTTTTGTTTCAAGTGCTGAAGAAATAAAAAGGCACCAAATTCACTTTGTTGCTGCGTAGAATTATTTATTTGATTCACCTACAATACAGAAACGTCAAATTTAAAGCGAATTAGCGTAATTTATTTTTATTTTCGCTCGATCTTCTTCTGCGTTAGTGTAAAAATCCACCCGCTCATGGTTATTAATGACGGGGGGAGGGGTCCATGTGCAGGACCCCACTTGTTCATGATTATTAATGAGGGGGTCTGGTCGACGTGGAGTGATATCACGCGCGTTACACACAGACATTCTTGGCTCATTATATTAGTAAATCGGGCGTGGCTTTGCCCCATCTAAGGAATACTGGCAACTCGTCGTTACATATTTTTGTTAACGATGCCAAGCTCTATTAAACAGACGTCGACAAATGTTTAACCATGCTTGAACGCTGCTCGATCCATGCTCGAACACATTATATCCAGAGGCGGAGTTTGACGTCTATATTTGGGGAGGGGGTTCGTTTTATCACTCACATTCGGAATCGCGGGTGCATCTGATTTATTATTATTTAATTGTAAACTACTGGGGTGGGGGGGCATTGCCCTATTGCCTCCCCGCCCGCCCCAAACTCCGCCCATGATTACATCATGTTACAGCGCGCAGCCCCTGCAAAAGCTCGCTGGCCGCCACTGCTGACGGAAGGACAAATCTGCGTTAAATGGATTGATAAGAGCCTTCAGAAAATCAGGCGCCTTGTCCCGGTCCATTAGAGATGACTCCGTCAGATCGATCGAGGTTTTTAGGGTTCGTACCCAGTGCCGGATTAAGCTAGTGCGGGGCCTGTAGCATATGTTATAAAGGGGCCCTAAATAAAAAAAACATAAATATAACATTTTTAATGTGCATAGTAAAGTAATTGTATTATTTCATTTGCTATACAGCCAGATAATACGACAAATCGCTAACCTCAAATGCCCAGTCGTTCATGAAAGTTGAAGGCGGTATAGTACTATAGTAATAGAGCAAGTGCAGAATCACTGAACAGGAATTGATAGCCAGAAAGCATCTAGCGCGGGGTCCGTAGCATATGCTACTTTTGCTACTAGGATAATCCGGCACTGTTCGTAACTGAAAACTCATTTACTTTCTCTTGCCTATCCTTCTGTGTATCGTTGTTTTTTTCCCTCTTAGTTTTAATGTTAAGGGTTTTGAGGGGTTTTTTTCCCACTGGGTATATGTTGTAAAGCCCTGTGTGGGTCTTGTGTCGAATGGCGCTATGTATAACACATTCCTGCGGAGGGAGCTGGTAGGAACGTTGGGTTGCTCGGTCAATGGTCAGGGTCAACGGCGGCATGGTGTATTCCGCAAATATTCCCGACTGTGAGGGCGGGCACAAGCCGGCGTGAGTAGGTTAAACGTTGAGTTTTATAAGGGCACCACGGGGTGACCAGCCCCTCCCCTCCCCACCCAGCCCCATCCCTCCCACCCCCCACCCAGCCCCACCCTCCCCACCCAGCCCCTCCCCACCCTACCCTCCCCACCCAGCCCTACCCTCCCCACCCAGCCCCACCCTCCCCACCCAGCCCCACCCTCCCCACCCAGCCCCACCCCTCCCATTTTTGGATGCACGACGGACGGACCGACACAATAATCCCCTGTGGGCTCGTGTAACCAGGAGGTTCCTACCAGTAAAACTGAGTTTGACTTTCTTAGAAGAAGGGACCGGCACTCCCACCATTTAAAGTGCGAGATTGGTTTGTGAGTGTGATCAGGTGGGAGGCCCAAAGAGATCATCCCCCTCGTGTCGGCCTTCACAGGTGCCCGCTTCCAGCGCTTGCCCCAACAATCTGTTCAGGCTATACGGGGGATCTTTGTCTTTGCCCCTAAGAGAGCGGGATAGGGGTCTAATTTTGCACCAAAAATTAGAAAAGGAAAACATATAATTCAGCCAAAAGAAACTATTGTTGGGTGTTAAAACTACAAAAAAATTATTGTCAGACAGTATCACATTACCAATCACGTGACATGGATCACAAAGGAAAAATAATTACAGATGTACTAATTACCGTATACGAATGTGAATATTCAGTCAATTATTATTAAAGTGTTAATTAGAGTTGGGACGGTTCGTCAATTGAATCATTTGGCGGGACCCTGGGGTCCCGCAACAATCGAGTCAATAATAATTATTTTTTTTCAGTCCGCCCCGCTCGTGACCCCGACAGCAACGCGCCGCCCGCCCAGACTCGCCGTGCCAACAAGCGCCGGCAGCAGCAGCAGGCGGCGATCGACACGATGGGCGCCACCCCACCGGCCAAACGCGAGCCCCGGGGGGGCGTCTGCCGCAGTCGCGAGCGGCGACGACGCCCTCCGGTCAGCCGTCGATCCTCAGCTTCTTTGCCAAGGCGAGCCCGCCTGCCCCCGCAGTGAATTTAACGTGTTTGTGTAATTTTTCTACTTTTTACGAAACTTAGTGCCCCGAGTAGCTCTCGACGAGGCCAATCGATTGACCCACTAGTTTTGTTGTCGGTAAGGCAAGACTCGTGTCGCTACGCGGTTTTTCCCACCCCCGGGGCAGTGATGGTTCAATTATGAATGCTGCTTTTCTGACACGAGCAAATGAAAGCGGGCCATGTCAGTCTGGAGGGTAAAATAAAAACCCTCCAGATTTCTGAATAATCTCAAGGGTTTTTACCCTCTGCCCTGGCATGACCCCTATTAAATAGTGTTCACTCTGACTCATACCTCCTGTAATCACCCAGGGATGTCCTTAACGCTCGTGACGTCACTCCACCACGACCAGCCCCCCTCATTAATATTCATGAGCAAGTGACGTCCTCAAATGGGCACCCCTCCACCCCTCATTCATAATCATGAGCGGGTGACGTCATTCAATATGGAGTATTCCCCTCACTAATAATCATGAGCAAGTGACGTCACTCCACATCGAACAGCCTCCCTCATTAATAATGATGAGCGGGTGACGTCACTCCGCATGAAGAAACCCCCCTCATTAATAATCATGAGAAGGTGACGTCACTCCGCATCGAACAGCCTTCCCCCCTGCCATTAATAATTAGCGGGTGACGTCACTCCACATGGGGGGGGGGGCGAGGTGCCTCCTCCCCCCTCCTCGGCGTCAACTCACAACCCTCACTACAAAGGCAGAACCCTCACGTCACGTGATCTCCGTAACGCTGTTGAGACATCGAAGTAAAAAGTACGTCATGATGAACAAGGGATTATAACCTTAAAATAAATGTCTGTGTCACCGCACCCTTACAAATTGCACACCAATTAATGCAATGAATATCACGTCGCGGTCTGCTCTTCGCTTGCAAGTTTCAGATTTACTGCAATACACCCGTCCTTGGGCGGGCAAAAGACTCGTTCATGATATTCATACATCAATTCATTAATCATCCGTTACGAATGAATCATGTTATATAAGTGGTATATTGCGATAATAAATTAAATGCACTTATTACTATAATGTAATAATGAAACGAACAGCCACATGTACCGCCCGTTTTGGATGAGGTCAATCAGGGATGATCTGGCCGATGGTGATGCCGAACCACGTGCATCGGGAGCCGGTGGAGAGATCGGAGAATTGGGGCCACGTGGTCTTGTTCAGAGGTGCGAACGGGAACTCTGGCAGCGGCATTTTTGATCACCTGGAGTATTTGTGATGTTGAATGCGGGGAGGTGAGGCGACGCGGAGGGGCCACGGAGGAGATTGTTGTTGCGCGAGTTTTCAGTTTTCAGTTTATTTATTTTTGTATAGCCCTGTGAGCCATTCGGCTCTTGAATCGGGTGCAACCACAACAAACAAAAACACGAACAAGAAAAAACATCTTAAAGTGGCTATGTGTCTTAAAGTGACTATGTGAAGTTGAGTTGGCATGATGATGAATGCCTGCAGAGTCTCAGCGGTAGCTGGGGTGAGGAGGACACGGTGGATGCACAGATTGGCGGTGTGAGGTCCTGTACAGTTGAGAGACGTGGGAAGATGAGAGCTCTGGATCCATGACAACTGCAGGGTTTCCCTCACTCTTTGCCAGCACGATATTAGAATGTAGAAGGTTGCGCACTGCAACTCGAGTTGTTCACAGTGCAGACTTCTTTTGCCGACGAGGAGTACTTTATTGCACTCATATTTTTGGTGCTGGATAAAATGAGGACCAATCCAAGATGAGCACGCGTCAAGGCAGGATATGAGAGCGGATAGTGAGGTTGGGTTCATGGAGTCAATGGTCGACGTTGAGCCGGATCTCATCATCAAACATCACACGAACTTCCGTCATCCTCGCAGCAGCGGCTTTTGACTGACCATCGAACAAAGACGGCCACTGCATCGCGCGCTTTCAGATGCGCTTCTGCAGCCGTCTGGAACGCTCTTCCATCCGATACTAGGAAGCCACTGGAGCTATTAACTAATTTCTTTAGAACGGATTTTTGTGTTTAGTTTGTTGTCCTTCCCCCGCACCTCCGATTAGCTCGGTTGGCTACGTACGGTGTAAAAGATGTTCAACATACATACACATACCCAAGGAATAAATAACCACTTCACCGACCCCACCGTTCGCCTTCCCTACCATACCGGTTGTGGGCCCTGTCGATCGTGGCCCGGACTATGGAACATTAGAGTCGTGAGAGGTATTTAAATCGGTCTTGAAAACTCACCTCTTTAAAATTGGCTTCACTCCCTAGTTCTGCAATTTCCCCTGGTTATGTTTATTTCCTGCTTTCCATACACGGCGTGCATTGGGATCTAGGGATGATATTACCTTCACAAATGTAACTTATTATTATTCTAAGTACCGTATAGAGGCAACGGATTTTTAGAGGACTGAGTGGAACCAGGAGAGATGTACGATATATGCGCCTGCATGACTATGGAGGCACTCAAGTGGAGTGGTCTGTGGTGTCAACAGGATCAGGGAGGTCTCGGAGAGCTTTGAGCAATCCACGGTCTCCAGAGAGACCATTGACCACATGTAGCCATGTTAACCGTAACCTGGACTCAAACTCAGTTCGCCTGGTGTGCTTACTACCGCGCAAGCGCTGTACGTTTTCTTTCTTTACGTTGGTACTTTTGGCTTGTTTTATACTTGTGTGAGGTTCGACATCCAAGTCAAAAATGACGCTGTAACAGTTACTGAATATTAACACGTAGGCTTTCGCGACCAATATTATCCATAATAAAGGTGTTTTTGGTTAGATGGCGTAAATATAAATGTGTCGTTCACTCACCAACAACCGACACAACCAATCAGTAAGGTTTGTCACATAAAGAAAAATAAAAGTGCCAATTAGTTACTACTTCAGCACACCGATGTTATAATCTTAGTTCTTTCGGTAAAGTCACGTTGAAGGGAAACAACAAAATAATAAAATATATATAAAACAATAAAAATTCTCACGACGTTTCGACCATAACACAAACGGTCGTCTTCAGGTGTGTTGGTTTGCATAAATGTATTTTAAACGATGTATTTGAAAACCAACACACCTGAAGACGACCGTTTGTGTTATGGTCGAAACGTCGTGAGAATTTTTGTTTTATATATATTTTATTATTTTGTTGTTTCCCTTCAACGTGACTTTACCGAAAGAACTAAGAATATGAATTACTGCAGTCACGAAAGCTTTAAATCAAAATTCACACCGATGTTGTTAGTGGTGGGTTTACGACACATTTACATTTATGTGACCTAACCCCCTCTCCCCCCCCCCCAAAAAATCTCTTTATTATACACACTGACGATTACCGTAGCTGTAATACACAATACTAAAAACCGTACCGCATTATAAAACAAAGTGATGTAATCCACATGGGGCCCCATGCGGTGGTTGTGAAGTTGCGTTCCCCGTGTCGCGTGACGATGGGGGGCGGCTGCCGGGGAGGTCGTTCGCCCGCTGGTTTGTAATCAAATAGGTTTGGTTCGTGCCGTGATGTCCTTGCGACTGTTTTAAGTTGGGGTGAGTTTGTAAAACAACAAAAACCCACTGCTGGCAGCTGTTGCCGACAAGATTAGAAAGACAATGTAGTGTGCGCCCAACTTTAGCCAAGTCACACTACTTTACAGAACACATCCTGCCAGTTCGTTCGGGTTATATGTCGCGTCACTTTTCCGTGGCCGACACCAACTGATAAGCGCAAATAATGTTTCGTGTTAACATTACGCCATTTATGCAACGGTATCACACAACGCTGTGCGTTTCACAAACACGGAGGAGCTCAAACATGTTGCATTAGTGCTCTGAGCATGAGACCAGTAAAAATATTGTGCAATTTCCAATGGAACACATTCCTGCGGAGGGAGCTGGGAGGAACGTTGGATTGCTCGGTCAATGGCCAGGGTCAACGGCGGCGTGGCGTATTCCGCTAATATGCCCGACTGTGAGGGCGGCCACAAGCCGGCGTGAGTAGGTTAAACGTTTAGTTTTATAAGGGCACCACGGGGTGAGCAGCCCCTCCCCACCCAGCCTCTCCCCACCCTCCCCTCCCCACCCAGCCCCACCCCTCCCATTTTTGCATGCACGACGGACGGACACAATAATCCCCTGTGGGCTGGTGTAACCAGGAGGTTCCTACAAGTAAAATATTAAGCCTATAAGAAAGTCATATAGACTTGTCCTTTGTATGTGCCAGGTCGACTAACCCTTAAATCTGGTGTGGTGTGAGACAAAGGCGGCCAGGCAAGGTGCTGGCCACACCACTCCCTCGTGTGCCGTGCCAATCTCCATAGGTGCAGGCTCACAGCACTTGTCCCAAGTCTGTGAAGGCTATACGGGGGATCTTTTGTCTTGTGATGCCAATGTGATGCAAAACCATTAGCAAAATGGGATAGTCCATGTCAGTTAATGCTGATAATTTAATAAAACGAGAAATAAACTCATTCACCCACCAATTTATTTAAAATTCAAATTTTCCACAAAAGAAATTCTTAAAGCTGCCACTATCCAACTGTCAAAAACACTCCATCGACAGAAAGCTGTACAACACACAACATTCTTAAAATTATCGTTAAGAAACTTCAAGTCCTTCTAGTTTACACTCTAAATCAAGACCCCCACAAACATGGAAAAATAACAATACCAACAATAATAATAATAACCCCCCCCCCCATCACCCATCAGGTCACAGAAGACGTTCAATCAACGAAACCCCCTAAACACGACGGATGGACGGACAAGGACGCAGTGGGAGAGGGGGGTGCAGGGTGTCTGCACGCCGTCTCGGCGGCGTCACGCAGCCAACCGGGAGAGCCTCGGTGAACGCCGAGACGGTGGGCCAAAAAAATATACAACCGACCACGCTCGACCCCAATACATCATCTTCTCATGTCATCCCCTCCTCCTCCTCCTGCCAGGACGACGCGCAGTCACGAAAACGAAACAAAACCACCGCAGCCGGTTAGCACCTTCGCGCGGCCGTTTTATAGGACGGCCCTGTTTGGATTGGGGGGTCGAAGGAAAAACGTTAAAACCGAAAAGAGACGACGACGTAGGGCCTCAACGTAATCGCGACACCGACGACGTTCGTACGCACGGCGGCTCCACGTAGCCTCCTCGACTGGAAGAGCGCTCTCCCCGGAGTCCGCTTGAATACGCTGTCGAGTGGCTTACAGCATCGCTCGCAAGCGAGCCGAGCATTGTGGGCGACTCGCCGACGATAATTTAAGAGACCCGTTTAAGCGACCTCTGCGATCGTGTTCGACTTGCGTGTCCGCGTGTTCACGATCGTTTAGTATTGTTGTACTATTCCGATTGTTATTTAGTATTGTTGTTACTATGCCGTGAATTTGCCGTTGGTGTAGCAGGGAGAAACCCATCTCCCGCGATTTTACAATGTTGAAGTATAATAGTTTCAATAGTTGCTGTAAAGCATCAATATTTTTTGCATTTAGACCCTAAATATAACCATATTGTAATTATATCCATAAGTTAACGGTTGGAAATATTGCAAAAATACTGAGTTCTATTTACAGAGTTGGTTGAGGTCACCTTTGTAATATCTAAAAAGAGTGAATTAATGTAATTTTAAATATCTATTCCAGCGAGTGGCTGAGTAACCAATGTTGAGGACAGTGAACGGACATCGCCTTCGTACCCCACCTCAATGAAAGTTAAAGGCCATCACTATATTGAACGGAGGTGGCCTTTAGAGATCTATGCAAGTGAATGGTTGTTCCCAACACTGAGATCAGCGATGGCAATGACTTCAATATAACTCTAGACAGGTTAACGGGGGGGGGGGGGTCGCTTCAACGGATCTTAAAGAAAGTGAACGTAGCCCAACGGAGTCTTGGCAAAACTGAGAAAGTGTGCCGTTTCAGACCTCCTTACGGCGCCCTTCCATCGCGCACGCGAGGGAAAGGAGTGCGCTTATGGCTTTTGTGTGAAACACTGTTGCGTCAATGTCGTACAAAAGTGGATATGAATGTTTGCATTGATGAGCCCTCTCTATACCGTGAGACGCTGGGGGCGATATCCGCCGTGCGGACGAATCCCACGTCCCCCGCTAGCACGTGGAATCGCCCACGCCTATGTCGATTACAGGCGGCAGCTGTTCCGTTACAAAAGACTGCAGTGATCGATTCTCTTTGTAAATGATAAGGTTCACAAAACAAATTCAGCGACTCGATAAAAAAACATTGCAAAAGTTGCGGCAGAGGCTTAAGCATAAATGCAGTTTGTAAAACCAAAAACCTTTTGCATTGCATTGAGATTCGTTTTGTTGGATCGTTATCTATTACAATTAAACAAACATCGCAATTGATTAACTTGCCACACACTCACCCGACCGTGCAATCAATTTAATTTAAACAATAATTATCATCTGCATAATCAACATTGCTACAGATGGTGTAATACCTGGACACTGCATTTTGAAGACACTATTTCCAGAACTAATTCTGGATAGGTGGCGGGGTCCATTAGAGCCCACGTGATCAATTAAAATAAATCCAGGAATTAATAGTACAAAACGCACACACAGTGTCCATCGCACTCGTCACACGTCAATGGAGCTGTGCATGAGCTATGGGGAAAGAGGTACAGGTCCAGGCGCCGTGATAGGATGGAGTAATCATCCCAAGACAATGATAAAACAGGGGACAAATGCATCACAAATATCGCCAAATGAAGTCCAGTAGCCAGAGCTGATATTGGTACCATCTGAAGTTGAAAAACTGTCGTCATGAAGAGCCAGTCTATCCACTGCTGGGAGAAGCCCTCCCTACACGCTGACCGTTGCATTACGGCACGTATGAGCTTTGTGCCACGATTAAATGTCACTCATGAACCGAAGTCATCGCTCCATCTCCGTGGTGGCTAATCCTCTCCTGAACGGCACCCAATGGGATTCTTTCAAACCTCTGCACAATCTCTTTCACTGCCAGTTTTATCCAACTCAGTGTCTAATTATTTGAAATGACTACATGCTTTTTTGCATTCCAAGCAACTGTCAAAAGTTTTGGATATTTTGTCAATTTAGTCATTTCACATTTAGAGACAGGACTCAAATGTAACTCAAAGTAGTCAGGCTGCAGACCAGGACATAGTACCCGAAGAACACTAAATTATAAAAAATAATCATGATCGTCATTAAGAATATAACACAATAGGATTAAGTTCCCTTCACATATCCGCTCTCCACATAACCAAATAATTACTATATTATCTAATGATTCATATTGCTTTATAGATAAAATAATGATTGGCTATCTTCAACTTTTCAAGAGCATTCATTCGTCCGATAATTTTGGTGAACCAGGTCACCGTTGCAACTCAAGTCTCTATCCTGGTCTGTTTGAGTTCTCACCTAGTTAAACAAAATAAACTTGATCATCACATTTTGTAACAAAAGAATTAAATAATGACGGACTATTAAGTCGTTGAAAAGGCCCTTGGCTGGCTTTGAAACTACCTCGAGAAGACAGCAACATTTTATATTCAAAAAGTCAATCTCCAAGAGTTTCTCGAGGATTAATACTGAGCCTGCTCCTGTTCTCTATTTAAATACAAATTCTGGCTCAAGATGTTCTCCATACTGCACTTCTACGCTGACAACGATGTTACACATGCCTGTCTCATTGGGAGATGAAATTAATTATGTATTTATACTGGAGGAATCCGATGAGCTATAAAGCTCTTTTTTAACAGATGTCCAGTAGTTTTGACTGGATTCTAACAGACGCCAAAGGGACCTTATCTCCTCAAAACTTCTGCTTAACACAAAACCAAACGCTTATCTTTTCTTAGCCACATGTTCCATTAGATCCCCAACGTTTGTCACAATATCTTAAAAAACGCTTTGCGGTTCTACAATGGAAAATCCTGCGAAATATCTCGGGCCATCTGGCTGAACTCACACCTGACATTCAGCACACGTACAAATCCTAACAAAGAAGTTACATATCGAGTCGGTTACTTGTTCGGAAATGTCTTACTTCACGAACTCACTACTAACTTGACACCCACCTTCATTGCCCATAATAGATGCTGTGTCATCTATACATCTGTTTATAACAGCTCAGATCACATGAAATCCTGTCTTCCATTCTTTCTGGCCTTGCAATATAAACATAGATCAATGTAACAATAATTGTGACCTAGACTTTAAATCTAGATACCTTCCGACAGGGATACCTAAATGTGTCCATTTTTTTTCAAAGCTATCAAGAGATCTGCCATGAAGTTTAGTGCGTTTAACCCCTTGCAACGTAGGGTGAAACAAAATTAATCCATTGCCGAGCTTACAGAATGCTCATTGATCCACAATAATGTATATTGACATGGACCAACGTGGTCCTGCTTATGCAGTATATGGCTAATCTCGATTAAACGATCGTCGATAATGAATGAAAGTTTGAATGAAACGGTTTCCAATATGTTTCTGCCTAATGAGTTAATTTGCACTTGTTTTTTTCATGACTTCTGCGAAAAAAGAACTTCATAGCTCATCGGATTCCACCAGTCTTTAAGCCTTAAGACGTTATTTACCTTTATTAATCCCTTCATATTGATCTGTCATATGTATGATCTGTCATGTGTTCGGCCTGCCGTTTCTCTCCTGTCGCCAGCTATTGACCTCGGCCGTCTCAAAATGGTCACACCTGGGGAGATAAAAGTCCACGACCACACCACCGGCCATCATCACTACTAGCGACGTGCTCTGTCCAGGCCCACTCGTCTCAACGGCCACCGTGTCTCGGATTCACATCTGTGCCCCTAATCCATGTGCTACTCGTGTTTATCACCAATTCCAAGCGTGCATCTCCCGAGGCATCTTGCGCACTTCGAAGTTTTTGCTCCGTTTCTTTCAACAATGTCCATGTTATATATCTGGCAATGTGCGATTGCATTTTTGACTGTCAAGTTCAACTTTTCAAAAGTCTGAATTATGGTCTAGCTTCTAATTTATATAAAAATATCACGTAATTAAGTAAATATAGCACTAAAGTTTTGCCAATTCGGATGGTACCAACAAGCAAACTATCTGGTCTACACCCACAAACTACATTCACACAGGGCATAGACTCACCGGTGGACATGCGATGTGGTTTAGTGTTTGCGATAGTTGATGGATTAAGATGTGCTGGAGTTTCTAGGGTAATGACTTGCGGTTATCAATAAGGATGATACAATTAGGGGATAGGGTTGGGATTTTTGGGTATGAGCTGCGATATAGTTTATGCTAGAAATAAAGTGAGCAGTCAAGAAGCTAATTAGGACAAATAGATGACTAATGCTCGTATTGGGGTAAGAGTTAGTAGCGTTCACGTCACATACACATGCAGCCTTGGGCAAGAGTGTTGGCCAGGGTTTAAGATAAAGCTGGGCACGAGGACAATGAAATATACTTATGGCCAAAGCTCACCCCCTAATGTGGCATCACCAGTGCATCGTTCGCCATCATAGCACCACTTTCTCATTATAGCACCGCCTGCCCCGACGCGCATCTCGTCATGACTCCATCGTTCAAGGAAGCCAAAGAACAGCGCTCATCTTTTAAATAAATTGCCAAGTCTGCGTGTGCCAGGCTAACATAAGTTTGAAGCTTCGTTACCCAGAAAAATACTTGATAGTCAATTGCATTATTTGGAGCGCTTTAAGCAACGTCAATGCAGCAACGTCACCACACTGCTCTGACAGCGTGTCCAGATCGTGATTTTAAATGTGTATTTAATTAGGAAGCTTCAAACTTGTGCCAGACAGTATGGGACACACAGCCTCGGTGTGTAATAGGGATGAGTTCCGAATGAAAATATTTAAGGTTTTGAATTTAAGGAAAAATTCGGATCGCTTTTGCGTTTTGTATTATTTACATTTATGTAAAACGTGTACGTCTTTTAGCGCCGACAATAGTGGCATTGCCCAATGCCACAAAAAGTTCCTTTCGTGACATTACTTCCTGCGGTGGGACTTTAGTGATGTCACATTTTGTAACGTCAAATTTCTGATGATCCGAAATTTCGTACCGGAGACAGATTTGTTTGGACTTTTCAGATTAATCCGAAATTTGAGAACATCCCTAGTGGGTACCTTGAAAGAGCTGCTTGTCCTTTGGGTTTTGTGTTACCTCAAAACGTCCCCCCGTTCCGTGGCCGCATACGAACAGTGCAATGAGGTCGGAAATACAGGTTGGAGGGATAGGGTGGGGGCTGATGGAGCCTCATTGCCACATGAATGGAAACTGGAGCCATACACATGCGCCAATTACTTAAATTGGTTGAAATCACGTAGCAACATTGCCCTCTACTAGCAGACTACATCCATCTGTGAAACGTAGCACCTTCGTGAGAGCCTTGCTGTAATGGCGCGAATAAAACAATTGTCCCCATATTACATTGCAAATAAAACCAGAGGGGAGGCCGTTTCACGCCCGAGGTGGATAGGGCTGTGGGGAAAGTATTCAACGCAATGAGAGGCTGAGAGCTAAATTAAATACCACTTGCGGGAGGCCAGCAGCGATTTGTTCTGTTGACCGAAGCCTGGCACATGATTGTGAAATTGTGATCACTGGCTCAGGGCCTTTAATTGAAATGATCGGAGCCTTGGTCTTGTTTGAGGAAAAGACACGGAGCCAGATTGACATCTTACCCCAACCACCACCTTAATACATTTACACCATTTCCATGCATGAGTATGTTGTTGCAAAAAAACGGAGAATAAATATATCGCCGATAAGTTAATGGAGCCCTATGACTATGTTGCAGATGTGCAAACGATCGGTCAAACCATGTTGCGCAACTAGAATAAAATACCATCAGAAAAACCTGGCACTCCCGGTGTACCAATTAAAAAACACAAAATGGGGCATTACACGTGGAACAACTTCTGATCACGCAAATGGCAATATTTATTTTCTATCGCATTAAAGGCTCCATTGTTATGGTCACATGTAATTAGTAATACATTGTGACTCATCAGCCCCCAAACACCCACCACCACCTTTTCACCAGCTATAGTTTCAAATGGGCTAAGCGTTACCCTGTGGCATTTTGGCCACAGGGAAACTCTCTCCCGACTTAAAACCACTATCTCTTTTGCCTCAGCCAACCGTAACAGCCTGGGTGTCGCGTGTGGGCGGTTGCATAAAATACCCTTTTTCACCCTTAACTTGCACCAATTAAACAGAAACAAGGTGAACATTAGCCAGCCTGACTGCTGACGAGACCCATGTCGAAACGGGACCAGAGATTGTTGCTTCAAATGTTGCTCGGAGAGTATTGGTCTGCAAAGCCGATGGGCCGATGGACAAGAACATTTTATTTATGTGGACAGAACAAGAGTTTTGGCTTGTATATACTTTAACCAGTGTGCTACAACAATGCAAAACGAGTGATATACAATGTCACTGAAGGTGTTTTATGCAACTGGCCACTGCCATCGCCAAATACATTTCTCCCTCCCTGCACCATGTAAATTGTAAGGAATTAACAGACGGCATAAGACAAGACATGTTTAGGTCGTACGGAACGCTGCTGTTGTGGGTTTTTTTTTGCTGTCGAGCGTTGGGCAAGGGGCGGTGGGCTCTGCCCTTCTGGGGCGGGAAGGGGGTGGGTGGGTGGGGGTCTGCGCCTCCGCCACCGCCGCCACCGCCCCCGCCCCCGCCTGGCGTTGCATAGACGAGTGGCCGAGTGAGGTCCTGAGAGCGAGCGACATTCCCTCATTGCTGGGCTTGGAAGCAGGTGAGTGGGTTGGAGAGGCGTGCGAATGGGGAGACAGGTAGGTAGGTTAGTGGCAGGAGGTGTAAATGGGTAAATGGGCATGTAAGTGGGTTGAGTGGCTGGGCAAGTGAATAGTTGGGTAATAAATTAGAGGATGAGTTGGTGTGTACATGGGTAGGCGAGTCGGTGTAGTAGACATGTAGATGAGTGATAGGTGGATTCATGTGAGAGTGGATGAGTATATAGGCAGGGCAATCGGCGAGAGGATGGGTGCACGAATGGATGGTGAGTGGGCAGATAAGCAAGCAGATAAGTGCATGGGCTGGTGTGAATACAAGTGTCTACTCAGGTGTGTGAATACATCGAGTGGCTATGTGAATGTGATGGTTGCTACGAAGGGATGTGGGGAAGTGTGCAGATGAAAGTGGTTATTGAATGAGTAGGTAAGTGGATAGCTGAGTTGGTATGTATGAGAGTAAGTAGAGTGGGAGGGGATAAGTGAATGGATGGGGGTGTGGGTAGCCGATTGGCTGGGCAGTTGGACGTGTGGGTAAATGTTCAACGGCTGGGCACCAAGTCGCGGCACACAACAGCCCCAAACCGAACGCTCCCAACAACTGAAACACACGCTCGCTCCCCTGGGTGGTGCGGCAGGGGCTCGCAGAGGCTTGCTGGGCCCCCCCCCCTCCCCAAGTCCCCAGCGAGAAAAGACCTGAGCTCCCTCGCGCCCCCCACGAGGGTCCGCCGCTGTCCCTGAGCCGAGGACCCGCCGCAATAATTATTTGTTCGTGTGTTCGTTCGCGGGTTAAGAAAAAAAAATACTGTTTTGTGAATTTAATAAAATCGTCCGCTTCTACAAAATTCCATCATCCTTTTCCATTGTTGTGTTTGCTTTATACATCGTCTTATTATTAAATAGTGCGCCCGCACAAGCACCGAGATGAGACCGACACGGGCATCATACGTAACGAGACAAAACGACCCAAAAAACCACATGGACACAAATTCAACGTAGAGAAAATAAAAAAAGCCAAGACAGCCATTACAAAAAAATATCAAACAAAAAAAATCTTAATAAATAAATCCGGTCAGAAATTGAAAATTTCTCGATTAGGTATTTACAAATAAATTGTCCCAACAGATAAATAACACTAACAGGGCAAACAGGGGTCCCTACAATGCAACCCTACTGGCAATTTAGTAACAAGTATGTACACATGGCAAACCTGAATGAATAACCGAGGAGCGAAATCCACCAGACTTCTTCCTACAGGGATTACCTAAATTCAACAATCGGCTTTCCACCTCCACAGCTTAGAATCTGAGCAATGGTCTGTTGTGCTGTAAAACATGCTCTTCTCCGTAACTTCCCACAGTTTATTTATTCCCCTACGCCATCATTATGATCATCACTGTTTATATATAAAAAAAGTTTGTTCCGCATTAAGATTAGAATTACAACGTGTATTTACAACCAAAGAGCCACCGTGGTGATTGATTCAGACGTGATTTTTTTGGCTTGTTCAGCCAGCTGCAACAAAAGAAAAATAAAACCCCAATAATTCTGAACATTTCGGGGTCGATGTGGCATTTGCGTACCTCCTCGACATCACCCAACTCTGCACGCACGTCAGCCTAGGCATTCCGTGTCAAAGCCGCTTTGGTAGGGGCGGAACAATTAATGTCCTCGTCAATTCCATGACTTGTCACGACTCGGAGTGGAAATTTGATCCAACGGTCGGATGCGTTTGTTGTTTCCTTACATTGCGGTCAGTCTCATGGCATCTCTGCGTCTGCAAAGGTTTGTTTGCAATTGTGCTGGGGAGCTGCTTCAGGAACTGAATTCAGTCTCAGCACGTGATGCAAAATGCCAAGACACCTTGCCAAACATCTCACGATACAATCGGAAAACGCATCGGAGAGATGCTTGTTTTGTCACGAGAACTTAAGAATGCAAATTAAATTAAGGAAATAAAGCGTTTGAGCCACACTTACCATTTTGCAACACAGTGGTGCCTAAAATGGATCGGTTACGGTTCTGTGGCACACATTTCAAGTGGAAGCAGTTTTGAATATTTAGTTTTTAGGTTTATTGTTCTCAATAATCAGTCCCCGCTATATTGAGAAGACTCCAGAACTCGCTTCCGAGTTTGTAAAGGGCAAACCTGCCCTTTAAAACGGGGAAACGTGGAAGCAAAACTAGGAACATATTTCACCGTGGGTACGCCCTTTTACGTACGTGCGTGCGGGCAGAGTGACCGGGTTGAGAAGCAACGCAAGCGTCACTGCGGTTCTACCCCAGACAAACGTCAACTCTGAGAAACTTCCGGCGACGACTTTCAAAACAAAAACCAAAGCAGCGTCCAACGTGAAAAACGAGTGTTTTAAGACCTGAGCACTTCGTCGAAGATAACGAGGGAAAAAAATCACCGGTTCCGAGAATGAGTTTCCAACACGGACATGTCGTGCATTCGTGCGATCCGCATTTTACGTTTATCTTGCTCGTCGTATCGCCTGTTATTTCCCCCCCTTTCTCCAAACGCGGAATAAAACTGGATGCCACAAACAAAATAAACAAAAACGTGCACGCGTGCTGGATTTTAGACAAGACTGCTCCCAACCGTGATATCGTAGCGGCCCCGGCATAGCCTGGCAGACACACCAGATCCGGTTCGAGCGGCGCGGCAAACGTGGGACCCCCTCCTCACTCCGTGTGAGGTCGAGTTCTGCTTTGCCGTGGACGCGCCTCGCAGCGCGCCCACGCCCCACGATCGCTCGAGTGCAAATCGCAGCCCTCCCATGGTGGGATTTTAGTGTAAAATAATGACGAATGTTACTTTTTTGTCAGCTCTCACGTTAAAAGCGGGCTTTTTCCGCTCGTGGTTGTTCACCAGCTTCAAAAAGCACTTTTATGTGCAAGTATCTAAGCTCGGTTCCCTCCTCCTCTCTTGCACACCGGGTACGCAGTGCATTTATTTTTAACGTGCACATTGAGACGAGCGGGAGCAGAGAGCTCACCTGCCGGAGCTGTCATCCCCCCCCCCATAACCCCCCACAGTGACCAGGCAGGAGTACCGCAATTGAAATCATCTCTTCTACAATTAGCACCAAAGCCAGAGCAACAATTATTCAGGCAATAGGTTGAGAAGGGATCGGGAGACCCGGTTTAAAACCCGTGATCTCGTCCGATCCAGACAATTCCACAGCACCAAATAGACCCCAGAGACTGAAAACTGCAAGCAGCTCCATTAAATAAATTCAATCCACTTCACCAGAACCGATTCAATTCATCGCGCACACCTCATTCCGTAATTGACGGCACAACTAAAAATAATAATAATTCGAGTTCGTTAAGTACAAAACGGAAAAACAAGACAAAATACACAAACGATGACGAAGAAAAACATTTCTCAAAGTGAGTCACGGCGGTGCGACGTGATCGTAGCAAAGGCCCTGAATGTGCAGAAGCGTCCGCAGCGAGGTTTGGCGCCCCCGTCGCTCACAGCAGCATGCGGCCGTTCTTGTGGAGTTTGAGGATTTTCCCCAGGCGCTGTTTTGCCGTCGCCATCCCTTTCTTAGGACGTTTCAACCCTGTGGAGAAGGACGAAACATCGTCGTCATCATCACCATCAATGCGATCATCGTCCAGATATCAAGTCGATAACACCACTGGAATGCAATTTGGGAGTAATAAATAAATTATATTTGTGAAGTGCTACAAATATAAGCCGAATGGAGGACATTGCAGCCAGGAGTGCAACAGGCAAACTCGCCTACGTGCGGTGAACAGAACGATGGGAAACAAGACCATACCACCCCCTCCATTATCCTACGCACAACGAGCCAACCAGACCCTTACCTACCTCACCAGCTCTCCCCCTACCACCTAAGCTGTCTAGCTTAGACATACTAGCCATACCTAATCCTAACTAACTCACCCAACCCGTCCCTGTGTGTCTAATTGTAACTAATCAAACAGACCTTGGCAACAGCCCTATCCCCTTACCCAACTAGCCTACGAAACACAAAACCCTAGCAAACGAGCCAACCTGTCCCTAACCAGCCTTTAGCACGAACCCTGCCCCGACCCCAAAACAGAACTAGCCTCACAAACATTAGCTCTACCATAACCCTAACAACCGAAGGCAACCTGCCCATATAACCCTAACTCTAACTCCATCCGTCTAAAAACTCCAATGTCATCACTTCCGTCGGCGAGCCCTTTACACTTTACGTTCTTCTTCCACTGCCTGCATTCAAAGGAGCACGCAAAGCCTCTGAGCAAAGCCCTGAAGGTGCGCCGGTGTCATCTTGGTCACCCCGATTTCCCACGCGGCGCCGGCACTCACCCCTGTCGGTGGGGCTCTCCAGTCCAGTGAGCAGCGCCGTCCTGCCATCGGCTGCGCCGCCACCACCGCCTCCCGCCGATGACGAGTCGCTGTCGTCCTCCACGCAGTCTGGTGATCGCTCCCGGTCGGCGCCGCCGGTCCGGCAAACTTGACCCGTCCCATCCGATGGTGCGCGGTCGGAGTCCCACAGCCGAAGCCTCTTGATGGGCGGCGACAGCGGCAGTTCCTGCGCAGAGGGAGCGGCGACCGTGCCCGTTGTGATGCTGTGCTCAAAATGT
The DNA here is from genome assembly GCF_048934315.1 of Petromyzon marinus. Classification (NCBI taxonomy): domain Eukaryota; kingdom Metazoa; phylum Chordata; class Hyperoartia; order Petromyzontiformes; family Petromyzontidae; genus Petromyzon; species Petromyzon marinus. The sequence goes on from NC_133712.1 coordinate 13,180,380, forward strand.
TATTATTCACCTTCTGTGACCCTCCCCCTTCCCCCGCCACAAAGATTACATTTCAACAGAACTTCTGGAAAACCATTCATGTTGTGGAAGAGTTCAGATTTTTCAAGACAAAGTCATCTACAGCCCACTGTACTAACTGCCGTCTATTGTACTCTAGACAAACAATTAGTAGTTAAACTTTAAATAAATGTGTGAATGCATTATTCAGTGTTTACATTTTATAGTCTTCACTTTAAACCTCAAATTGTTTTGTTTGGTGCTCTCTCACTGTCAATAACAATCTGCCTACCCGTTCTCCAACCCCTGAACTATCTGTCCCCCACCTACTCTCCTTTCCCATCACCAGGCAGTCTTACGCCCCCTTGTGGTAACTCCGGTTCAATGGTACAACACAGGGCAGAGTAGCGTCAAATATCCAGCACTGGCCAGTGGGGTGGTAGCGTTATGGTAGCCGTTCAGAAATCTGAATTGTTTACAGCCACTGCTGAAGCGGATTTTGGAGTCTAAATATTGTTTACAGCCAGTACCTGCAGAGATTCCAATGCCAACCCAAACCCTTAATGACGAACCTCAACCTAAAACACTAACCCCTAACTCCTCATTGAAAACCCCAACCCTTCACCCATAACCCCCCACCTTAATCCATAACCCCGACCGCTAATTCATAACCCCCAACCCTTCACCAAAACCCAAAACCCCCAACTCCGAACCCATAACCCCCCACCCCTAAGTCATAACACCCAACCCTTCACCCAAAATCACCAACTATTCACCCAAACCCAAAACCCCCAACTCCGAACCCATAACCCCAACCCGGAGGTGTTAGGGGAGTGGCAGGGTGGGGGTGATGCCCCCCCCCCATGCTATCTTGAGATAGCAGCCAGGTGAGGTGCAGGGTGCTGGATCTCTCACCTGGGTGAGGCGGCACTCTGCCTCGGCCGTCCTGAGCCCCGCCTGCAGCGACCAGTCGCGGCGCGGCGCTTCCAGTTCCAGCTCATCTGGTGGTGACAAACGACAACGTTATGTACCGCCAGTGACAACAGCAGAAGAGACCCATTTACGTATCCAGGAAACGCTTCCGACTTGGGTCTTGAGGCAATATATTCAATTGGCTCCTGCTGCATTGGGAAGTTTGCATTAGAAAAATGTGAAAATTACTCGCAAATTACCTTAATGGGTAGAACCACGTAGCTACATCATCCCCGGACTATCAAACTACTGCGACTGTATTTGTCTGTGAAACATAGCACCTACGTGATGGCCTTGCACTGTAAGAACGGTGCACATACCAAATGTATGAATATCTAGGGATGATTGGCTGATGAACGAGTAGTCTCTGCGTGTGGGAGGAGACCAGAATGCATTGAACGTCCACAAGAAGCTACAAAAATATTTTTTGTCCTATTTATGACTCTCTGCATGAGCAACCAATCTCACCTTGATTAGGAGGGCTTGCAAGGCAAGATTGAAAAGCCAATATCAATCAGGCTATTGTGTGTAAACACAGGCAATCCAATTAAGCCTTTTCCCAATTGTAAGCTTATAACTTCGTATATCAATGCAAGAATGATGGATCGCTTGGGGCCATTCTGGGCATTAGGAATGTGACGATTCACCCCTGTGGGATCGAGTCATTTTAACGATTCGGGACCTACAATTAAAATATTTATCTGCCACTGCGGTTCACTTAAAATCTACAATACAGTGCTTTTACCCTGTAAACAGAAATCAATTGGAATAATTGTTATGCTAACAGTGACATTCCTATAGTGAAAACTTCTCAGTCCACCGCTAACCCTTCCCCCCCACCCGACAGCGAGTGGCAAGATCGGTAGAGGCGAGTGGAAGGCGACGTTACCGTCTCTGGCAAGTTTCTCCCGACTGAGGCATTAAAAGCTGACAAGCGACGGCCGCTCCCGGGCAGCCGCCGAGGGTCCCCGGCGATGCCCGGCAGCTCCACGGCACGTGCCGCATCTACCAAACGCTGCATCTCTCCCCCGGACATTAAACCGATGATGGCTTTCTTCAGTGCCTCGTACCCTCTGGACGGGCTTGGGAAGAGCGGCACAGCCAAGCGGAATTCAAATGCACATTTGTAGATGATGAGGAAACCCATCGAAACTATTTGAATGCGTGCAGGCTGGAAACACAAAGAACAACACGCGAAGGTGTGCCGCTCACTAACAGCAGGCAGGCCCGACTCTCATCGTGCCTTCCATGCGCACCATGTGACCATCACATTGTTTCTAGACCAGTGGGTCCCCCCCTGCAAGGCCATGGGGAAATGTAACCGTTGCAGATCATTAGATTTTTTTCACGAAAAAAAAACACATTTTTGTTGGCTCGCTTAAAACATGAGCATTGACGGTCGCCCGTGGGTCCATGAATGGTGGGGAACCAGGGGTCTAAGGCCATCAGCTCACTTTTAAGCTGGCGACCTAGAGACAATGGCCACATGACATGCACACAAGGCACGATGGGAGTCGTGCCTTCCTGCCGTTCGCGAGCAGCACACTTGTGCGTGTCGTTGTTCCTAACAGCCCAAGAGGAGCCGAATCGAGGTTGTTGTATTTTTAGTTTTTGGACAGCAGCGCATGGTGGCGGCTTCAGAGGAGAGAGTAACGTTCTCAGACACACAAGCAGCGTTGTGCCAGGTGGCTCTCGCCGAAGGGTCGCCCTGCAAGGGAGAACTACAAACACAGACACGTTCAGAGCGCTTGCTTTCAACTTCAAATAACGGAGTACAGCAGTGGTGGTGGCAGAGGATTTTGGGTGAGAAATGTGCGGATTGAGAGAGGGCAAAATGGCCGTGAGCTATCGTTACCTCTCGGCATCCACGTGTCTTCCCGCGAGAGCGTCTCACTGATCATCAACTTCGGCTCGTCCTCTTCCGAGTCAGAAGAGGAGAACACTTGTGCAGAAAACACAAACGACAAGAGGGGGGAAGGAACAAAGGGATCGTCAGCCGAAAACACGCGTTCATTCATTTCCATAAGTGTTTGCACTTCGAAGTGCTTCGGTTAGAAACACCGAGGCTGTGTTCTCTAGTATGCCTGGATGAAAAAAATGGGCAAAGTTTTGCCAAATCCTGGCCAGCAGGCTCAACAACTTAAATAAACTAACTCACAACTATGATTATTTGTTATTATTTTACTGTCAGAAAAAGTGCAGACCTTTTAAAATCAAATATTGTTGTAAAGAGTCTCAATCATTCCTTGTACTATGAGCAAGGCCACATAACTTTTCTTTGGGCAGGTTTCGCTCCAGTGATCTTTAGGAAACTGGCATAGAAAAGCCAACAGTAGCCAACAACCAGAGTGAGAGGTATACAGGACGTGGTGTGCTGGGTGGAATAATTTTCCAGGTGGTCGCCCTCAGACGAACCTGGCTGAAAGCAAGCCCTGCTGTCGACCAATCATGGGTCAAACACAAACACCTTTCAACAAATTCTGCTTTCATTGGCCACAAAACTCCAGGAAAGATTTAATAACCATGCCCATAGTTTCAACTACTGCTTTGCGCGATGGAGTTGTAAGTCCAGCAGCAGAACATCCAGCAGCTCGTAATCATGGCATAAACGCGCAACAAAAGTGAGGAGTCTTACTGTAGGCAGATTCCAACGACTGGCTGTGCTTCATCCTCGTTTTCTCCCCCACGTCAAACAGTCCCCTCAGCAGCAGCGGCGGGTTCGGAACCTTCTCTTCCGGCGCCGCGGAGACCGGGGGACGCACGGCCACGCGGCTGTCGTACAGGGTGGAGGGCGGCGGGGCCACATGGCCTAGCGCGTGGCCGTCAAAGCTCCCGGGGGGGCGGCCGGATATCGCCTGCCTCGGCGCGCCGGCTCGCGGCGGTGGTGGGTGGTACGATGGCATAGGTCTGGCGCCAGCGCCGTGGTAACTAGCCAGCGGGTGCCCTCCTGGCACCGGGAGCGGTGCCCTGCACGGGCTGAGTGGTGGAGGCTGCGCTGTAGCACACCTCTCCGGCGCTGGGTGCCTCTCGATAGCGGCACCGCTGCCACCGTACGGGCCGTAGTACCCTGCTAGCGTGCGGTTAGCGTAGGGTGGGATGGTGCTGCTGCTGTCGCCGTGGACAATGTGACCATTTGGCGCCCGCGAGACCGGGGGCGCCTCAAAGATCACGGTCCTGGCTGCCGTCACCACCGAGTTCTGCCGTTGAGCCTGGGGCCGGTTGTCGCCAGGACGCGAGGCCAGCCCGCCGTCCGCTGGCAACGGTGCGTACAAGGCGCTGGTGAGGCAGTCCGCCGTTGAGTAGCGCGCGTGGGCGTAGGAGTAGCCGCCTGACTCGGGGGGCAACGGCCCCACTCGCTGCTCGTGGGGAGGGCACCAGGGTGCCGTACGGCTGTCGATGACCGCCTTCTGCGTAACACCCATTGAGACAGCGCCCTCGGTATCGCGGTAGGGCATCGATTTGGGGTTCAGGCGGCTGCTGTAAGAGTCGTCACGTAAGCTCGATCGCGCTGGAAGCCAGGGTGACGCCTGACTTACACGCTGCTCCTGCTGGTGCTGCTGTTGGTGCTGCTGGTGTTGTTGCTCCTGTTGGTGCTGCTGGTGTTGTTGCTCCTGTTGGTGCTGCTGGTGTTGTTGCTCCTGTTGGTGCTGCTGGTGTTGTTGCTGCTGCTGGTGTTGCTGCTGCTGGTGTTGCTGCTGCTGTTGCTGCTGCTGCTGGTGTTGCTGCTGCTGCTGGTGTTGCTGCTGCTGCTGGTGTTGCTGCTGCTGCTGCTGGTGTTGCTGCTGCTGCTGGTGTTGTTGCTGCTGCTGCTGGTGTTGTTGCTGCTGCTGCTGCTGGTGTTGCTGCTGCTGGTGTTGTTGCTGCTGCTGGTGGTGTTGTTGCTGCTGCTGCTGGTGTTGTTGCTGCTGCTGCTGGTGTTGTTGCTGCTGCTGCTGGTGTTGTTGCTGCTGCTGATGATGATGCTGGTGATGCTGCTGCTGCGCTGCGACATTCTCCCAGCTGGGGGGCGGTCGCGCTATCACGCTCGTCCCCACGGAAAGAGACGGCACGGGCGGTGGCGACGAGGCCACTTGGCGCCCTGGAGTCGGCGGCGGCGATACTTCCTGCCCACCGGGGGTCGGGGGTCGCGAAGTCTCCTGGGCGCCGGGGGTCGGCGGTCGCGAGGATGCGTGTTCCCCAGGCGACCCTGGCGGCGAGCGCACGTGTCCCGCCGGCGTCGAGGGCCGAGACGACGCGTGGCCGCCCGGCGTCAGCGGCGGAGAGATGGCGCGCGGGGCAAGCGGCGGGGGCGGCGACGTGGCTCGGTGGATTTCCGGCTGCAAGGATGCACTGAGAAACGGCGGCGCCGCAGGGCCCGCGTGCCTCCGGGACGGCGAGGTGACGTGGGAGCCGGCAGGAACAGACTGTGCACTGGCGTGCGAGGAGCGGCCCGTGGACGGCAGGGATATCGGGAGGCGGCCGGGGGCGAGAGGCGGCGGGGACAACGGGCCGTGCGGCGCCGTGTGCGTCGCCGCCTGCCCAATGGGGCCCATGGGCATGTTGACCATGGCGAGCATGCCCTGGATTGCATCGACGTTGGGAGAGGTAGGTGTGGCCCTGTCCGGAGGTAAAAAGAAAAAACACGTGTTAACGTGACAATACGCACGACGATATGCGCGACCCTGCATCGATTCAAATGTATAAACAGTAGAAGATAAATAGCATCGTGTACGTGAGGAGAATAATTATCCGTACAGCGCTTTGTCGATCCATTGCTGGACGAAGGTCCTCTCGACGACATGTCAATCATACGGTTGTTTGACCATACTTCACCACGCTGCTCAGGTTGGGCTGGATATCACTCGCCATCGATGTTGGAAATCGAACAAGTTGGTGGGTTCACAGCGCAGTGAGCTAATTATCATTACTGTATGCTTGTTGACCTAGCAAACCCTCACCGAGTCTCATGACTACTGTCAAGTGCTCTGAGGCGGCGATGATTGCTATGTGTATTCCAAATGAGTAATGCTCATCACTAGATCAGTACTCCCACCCTGGAGATGTGCACAACTCCTGATTTAAAAAAAAAATACATAGCACACTGTGCTAAACCCTACTGCGCCACAGTCTAGCCCGCTTAGTATTATTGCCCCCCTAACTCTGAATATTATTGCCCCGCTGGGCTTACCTGATAACGCTGCAGACGGCGCCCGTCTGCTCGCTGGGCCTCCTCTCCGCCCTGCGAGCCGGCCCCTGCTGTCCGCCAACCTGTTGACAAACCGCCCTTAGCTGCTCCAGCAGGCTGTCACCGCCACCGCCAAATGCCAAGTTCCCAGGTTCGGCGCCCGGCATCCATTTCGCTAGGTGCTCCTCGCCAGAGCGCTGTCGGGAGCGAGCAGTTGCCGCATCCGGTAGGCAAGCGTTAGCCGTGTGCTGCTGGTTTGGTTGCTGATGCTGGTATGGCTGCTGCTGGTGTAAAAGCTGCTTCTGTGGCTGCTGCTGAAACTGCGGCTGGTGAAACCGCTGCTGCGGCTGCTGCTTGTCCCTAACCTGTGTCTCCAGCCACGATTGGCCACGCCAGAGCTCCTGGATGTGCCGCTTGTTGACTGCGCCGACGCCATCGCTCACTGCCGAATGGCCCTTGTCCGCTGGCTTCTCTTCTGTCCTGATGTCGAGCCACAAGGCCGGACGTGCAGGATGTTGCCGGGGCTGCTGCTGATGCTGCTGTTGCTGTCTTGGGTGTTTGGGTTGCTGCTGCTCTTGAAGATGTTTGTGTTGCTGATGAAGCTGTTGCTGTTGGGGATGTTTGTGCTGCTGCTGCTGTTGAGGATGTTTGTATTGTTGCTTCTGCTGTTGCTGCTGCTGAGCGTGATGTCGTTGCTGCTGCTGTTCAGGCTGTTGCTGCTGTTGAGGGCCTTTGTGCTGCTGATGCTGCCTCGCATCAATCTTAACCCCATTCTCAGACGACTTTTGCTTAAACACATTCAACCCATTCTTCTGCACCTCTCCCCTGTCCCCACAGCCCTTAATCCTGGGTTCTCCTGCTCCCTGCTGTGCCTGCTGCGCCTGCTCCTTCAAGGGTGGAACCTTCTGCCCGCTCTCCGCGCCGCCCGTCTTCGGTTCAGCTCGTGGTCCCTCGGTCGGGCCGGACTGGCTCTGGTGAAGCCGCTTCTCTCCCGCACGGCAATGCCCGTTGTCCGTTTTGACGAGCGTCGCCACTGCGGCTGCTGCCGATGTCTCCTTCAGCTGCTGCCTGGGGGTATTGGGATCTTTCCTGAGCTCCTTGCTGGGGGACTCCTGGCCCACCTTGCCTTCCGCAAAGAGCTGCTGCCGGTGCTCCTTGCCATGCGATAGCTCCCCACCACCGGAGGGCACCATCACCCGCCGCTCATTGTGCTTGGCCTTCTCTTCCACGTGTGCTAGGCCTTGGGACCTTGCTTCGCCATCCACCTTCTGCCTGCTGCTGCTGCTACTGATCGATTCCTTCACTTTCGGGTTGCTACAGTCACCGCTGCTGCCACATTCCTTCTTTGGCTGGACGTGGCCTCTCGACGGGCAGTCCTCTCGCTCCGACTCGGGCCTCATCACATGCTCCTTGATCTTCAGCTTCACCCGGACTCCCTCGCCGCAGGCATCCCTATCGGCGGTCTTGCATCGCTCCTTCTCTCCACGCGGCCCCCTGTCTTTCTCCCGTGAACCTCCACCACTGCCGCCACCGGCCTTGACCTCTGCGACGCGCGGGCACTCCTTGATGACGGGCTCCGCACCCTCCGACCTGTCGCGCCTCTCGATCTTGATGCGCAGCGGTCCCTGCTGGGGCAGCTCCCGGCCACGCTGGTCCCCGCTGCCGCTACGCCGCCCGCAGCCCTCCTTCTTGATGGAGAAGATCGGCCGCGAGCACTCCTTGCCCTTCGACTTCTCCGCCGCCTCGATCTTGATGCGGAAGGAGCCCTGCGGGCACTCCTGCACGCGCGCCTTCACTTCGCCCCGTGGCTTGGCCAGCGCCGGCGCGGCCGCCGTCTCCTTGGTGTCGGGCGATGCCTCCCTCTCCTTCTTGACGACGACCACGCACAGGCGCCCTTTGACACGCTCGTCCCGGCTGCCGTCAGGATCCTGCGGCGGGGGAAGGGGAGCCAATCAGTTTGCGTGCCAAACCTTGACGGCGAAAGAAAAGGCCGCACTGTGTGAGGGCTGAGCACGGTCTGCTGGCGGTGACGCAGCCTGGGCCGTGGTGTTTGTGATGAGCAGACGCACGAGTGTCCGTTTTACAACCGAGATGAGAAATAAGAAGCTACTGCTTTTGCGGTTGTGCCGTATAGCTCCGATGTGTTTTCCGGTTAGAATGCGCGCTGTACATATGAACAATGCGTGGTACAATCCGGAAACAAATCAGAGCGTTCAAGTAAAAATTAGAATATCCGAGCTATATGGGAGTGTACATTCCAGAGTAGTTTGGATACTTGACTGCTAGCGATTCTAGTGCCCCCAGCAGGTCACTCTAGGAACGGCGCTCAATGCGATTTTCCAATGTTGTTGATGTTTAACTTGCTTGTTTCAACACTCAACCATTACATAGCATCCGGGTCCAGCAGTCACATTAGTCTTATGAACCGACATTCCTGCAATATTTTACAAGCATCCAAACCATGAACTGGTTTCAACTTCTTAGTCTCATCAGGAGTGTGTGATCTGCATGGTGCAACTTGCAAATGAGAATTATCTGGTCCACAGTTTGGGGGGCTTCAAGAAAATGCTGCCCAAAAAAAAAAGCTGCCCATGATATCCATTGACAGATGTACAAACATCCACCAAGAAATCACAAACCACATTGTGTATAATTCTGGTATTCGTCGATACTGTGGTATTAAAGGACTGAGTGATAGAGGGAAAATGGGGAGATCAACATCCAGCAGCCGATAGACAATGGCATATAACGAACAATGTGTTTCAACCACGTGTGTTTAACCCCATCAAGCATAGAGATGAGTCTCAGTCCATTCACAGAATAGGACAAAAGGCAACATATAACATTTTATTTTCACTTAATTGGCATATATCTTGCTCTGAAGATGCCTAAACTTTAGTTTGTCATGTGATAAGGTATCTCTATAGTAGGACAAGTGAGAGGGTGCAGAGCCTAGTGTGGGCGAGGGGGAAATGAAAGGCTCACAGAAGATCTGCAATATCTAATTTCAAAGGTCATTATATAACCAGGAGGATTGTAAATGTCTTTGTCTCATGGCAGACTTCTTATACCCGTGACATAACATCGATAAGCCCAAATAGAATATAATTGGTGGAAACAGATTTTTCTGTAAAGAATTAGGTCAGCGAATACCTCACTTCTAAGCTCACTGGCTTATGATTAGAAATGGTATCACAATGACTCTTGACACATTTTCCCAACTGTCGTCACGTGCATTAAAATCAAGACAAAGGAACCGTCCTCTCCCTGTGTGTGTGTGTGGGTGGAGGGGGAGGGGATGCGGTGTTGGGAGTGCTTGGCCGGGCAGCGCTAACCCGGGAGGGTGCGCCGGAGGAGGTGGGGTGGCGTGGCGAGCAAGCGGGGCTGGGCGCGCGAGGTCCGTCACTTCCTTCCGTCTTCACGGCCGCCCCCAGAGCAGCTGTGGGGCAGATGGGAGCACACGTCAGCGACCGCAATGCTCACAACGTGCCAACGCGCACGTGCGCGGTTTTGGGAGCAACCAACTGGGCCATGCCCAGCTGGGCACACACACCCACGCATGGACACGCCCACACATACACACACACGGACGGACGCACTCGCTCACGACCAAACACACCCCCCACACATGCGTGCACGCGCGTCTGCTCACGCTCGCAAAGATAAAGCTCCCCCGTGTAAATTTTAACAATGTTGGGGCAAGTGCTGTTGGTGATCAAGAGGAGCGGTGTGGTTTGCACCATAAGGGTGGTGGGGGTGGTGTGGGTGGTGTGGCTAGAACACGACCTTTGCCTCCACAATGATCGATATTTACACACCGCAACAGTGATTGATATCTACAAACCACAGCAATCTAGGGGAGGCCCAGGACCAATTTAGATATTAGTCACTGTTGTTGACCGAGTGGGAATCCCACTCAGGTTAGATGGATCGTAGCACAGAAACACACGTACACACATGCACATGCTTATGGCCAAACAGCACTGCTCCCTCCTGCCTCTGAGCAGGACACAATCGAAAACACTTTTTTAAACTGAGCACATCGACGCAGCCTGAGCGTTGCTTAACTTGATCACGTGTGGTTATGATGAATTGTGAAATTACCAAAGTTAAAATAAAAACCCACTGATATTTGTACAAACCAGGGTGTTAATGTCACAGCCCAAATTTAGCATTTATTGAAGATTCTCAAGTTTTACAAATTTGGAAACTGTACTTAACCATTCTTCCTAAAATAGCCTTACCAGAAGTTGCCGAAAGAAAACCCAAGCATCTGGAAAATCCCGTTTAGGCTAAAATAAGAACACTGCAAACGAGATCTAGATCAGCAAACAACTTCCTGCAAAGGGAGGGAATGCATGTCCACTGAAAGGAGATGGAATGAGGCCTTCATCCAGCAGTCGATTGATCATAGCCGATTGATGATACTCCGATTGATGATGACGATGTGTGCGCACGAGCGTGAGAGATGGCGGCAGTTTTGGGGGGGGGGGGGGGGGGAGGTGGGGGCTTCAACCATCAATAGGTTGACCACAGTCGACGACGAATCATTTGCGCGACCACACGTACCGCACTCGGCGGGCTCCGCGTCGCTCCTCTTGGCTCTGTGCGCCGGCGACGCGCCAACGCCGGCTCGCGCGGTGGCGCCCTCGTCCGAGTCGTACGCGTACGCGTCCCTGCCGCCTGCACTGCCGCCGGGGCCACCCGCCGGCGGAGTGGAGCCCGGTGCCGACATGCGCGTGGGCGCCTTGTCCGGGACGCACTTGCGCTTACATGGCAAACGCCCTTCGCAGCCACTGTCGGTACGGCGAGGCGAGGCGAGGGGGGGGGGGAAGGCGAACGTCGATTGGTGCGCATTTGAGATTCGTGTAAATCGTTCAGCGACACTGACCATTAATTAACAAATAAACAGTGGTAGCGTCACTTCGTAACTCCCACGAAATTTCCGGTTTGATCTAAGCTTAATTTATGCTCGCCCAACAAGTGCCTTTGATCTTGCTGGAGATACAAACGAAGTCCACCTGGTCAACCACAGGCACCATCGAATGGCTTTCCAAACTCAACACAAAGTTGAAAACCTGCTGTTGTCTTTCATGCTTGCCATAGAAAAGTAGGTGATAATAATCTATCAAATCACCACTTAGAAGGTGATTAGTTGGTGCTCACCTGTTCGCATTGCCGTTGGCTAGCACGAAGGAGAGACGAGCTTCCGGCGTGCGGAGTTCTGGCTCAATCATGGCCAGCTCGCCGGGACGACTCCACACGACGCGGAGCAGCGAGCTCGGCACGTCGTCCTGTTGCCGTTGCCGCCGGTGCAGGGTTGGGAGTGGGGAGGGATGTAGAAGGGGGTAGCACAGGAGGAGGGGGGGGTCAGCTGAGTTTTAAAATCCATTTGACAAAATATTTTTAAAACCAACTATTTTAATCGGCAGCAATTTTGAAGCACCAGGCATCTGGCCTCCAAAACTCACTGCAGTCCACGCCCAGTGTGGCACAGAGACAATCGACGATGACACCATTAAGCCCATTAGATCTTATGCTTAAAACACACGTTTTGTAGCTGGTGCCGTTCATCGGCTAAATCAATCTTTATTCCGTACACGCAGGCCTCTGAACGTGGTGCCGAGAAGAGTTTGGGGGAAGGCTGCCACCTCACTTCCCGAGCCCGCTACTCAGGATACCTCACTCTTTTCGAGAAGTTAACTGCACTACCTCACTTTCCTAGCCCACTACCCAGGATGCCTCACGCTTTTCGAGAAGTGAAATGCAGGTGGAGGGTACTTCATTCAGACAGGTGCCTAGGGTAGAGGCACTTCAGTCCAGTGTCTTTCCAAGGCAAAGGTTGGCAAACAAAATAACAAGAGGCATTTTTTTTGTTTAATTCGGTAAAAAAAAACTTCAATATTTCAAGAGCCGCAATGCACGTGAACAACGTCACGAAGCGGTCCTGAAAGAGCCGCATGCGGCTCCGGAACCGCAGGTTGCTTGACCCCTGGTCCAAGGTCTCACCTTCTCCTTCTTGGGTATGACCATCTTCCTGAGCGTCTCCTTGGTGTGCAGCTCCAGGATGTCGAGGTTGGGAATCACCTTCACCTTCTCCTTCGTCGTCTTCTTTTTCGCCTTCCTCCGGCCGCCGGCACCGCAGCGCTCACGCTCCCTCTCGCGCCGATTCCCGGCGGCGGTCCTGCTCAGCACTGCCCTCCGCCCTTCGCCCGTGCCTGTTAACTGGCGGCATGGCTTCCGGGTCACCTTTACCTGTTGGCGCAACCGCACACGGCAGCGCGTGCATGCCGTTAGCGCCATGGTTGCCGTTTAACATTTGAAGGGTTGTTAAAAAAAATTTAAACAATACATGTAGAATTCCGTTGTGTGTGCCCACCTAAAAATGATGTATATATTAGTCCATGAGCCTATTGGATTTCCAGGCCAATATTATCCAGCAACATGGTTCAAAAAGTATGGTTTTGGTCAAAGCAGGTAGACTGTACGTGGTACAGCCGTTTTGTCAATCCACTGGTGGATGAGGACCTCTTCCCCACGCCATGCAGGTTGTTTGTTGGGGTTATTTGACCACATTTCGCCACCACGCTGGTCAGTGCGGGTTGATAAAAGTGGAGCGCACAAACGTAGCCCTGCTCCATCCAGTACAACATCGCCCCACAGCAACCTGTAACGACCTTTATTATGCTGGCTGGTTTAGTATCCATTCGGGCAATGGTCTATATTCATACCTCGCCTATGAAGAAGGACCGCGCCAAAAACGTAATCCGCTAATGGGATTTATTATCCCATTAGGGCCTTGTGTTACTGGCCAGCGTGTTGAGCTTGTCATTTACGAAACGAAATAAAACAGCACCAATTTATTTTCCCGGTAAATACCGCGTCTCTGTGCACAAGCGAGCTGACGGGCGGATGGATGGACGGACCCACCTCCCCCAGCTGCAGCTCTTTGCCGAGCTCCTTGATGAGCTGTCCCGGCCGCAGGTTGTCCGGGATCTCGCGCTCGTGCTGCTCCACGTTCTGCCGGCGCACGCCAACAACGGGTAATGTCACTCGTGCACCGCTCTGCTACGTCCCGTGGGCACGTAACGATCAAGTCCTCCTCCTCCTCCTAACGTTATCAAGTGACTCCATCGTTAAGTCTTGGAATCGCAGTTGGATTTCGGAATTGGTCGCGCCTTACTTTATGGGGCTCATTTAAATAGTCGTATTTGTAATGTATCGTTTTTTTCTGTCTCATTTGTAAAGTCCATACTGTTGGACCCATATGTAATGTATTGTTTGTACTGTCCATACGGTCCCATTTGCAGTCTCATCTCTACGGACTCATTCTTACTGTTTGAACTGCCTCATATGTTGTCTCCCCCCTCTACACTTTTATTTGCATCGTGTGTACCCTTTTGTCTGTGCAATATCATTCACCATTTGTTACTTGCACTGTCTGTATGGTCTCACTTTATGGACTCATTTGTACCGTCTTGTCTGCAAGAATTGTACTACCTGTCTGTAGTCACATCTGTCCTGTCATATTGATAGTTCGTACTATATAGCCTGTATAGCGTGACAACAAACATCGGACGTCTCAACCATGCCGTCTGCCTTCTTTGTTCCCCCGTATATTTCACTGCGACCAATATAGGCTAAAGGAATAACTGAATTAAAAAAACTTGCACGAATCAAATGTTCTCTAGTATTACGCTAACAACGCAATGGTTGGTACCGACGGTAACCACCTGATCGTTACATGCCCACTCGTTACATGCGTCCGGTGCCCATTCTCCCCCCCCCCCCCCCCCTTATGGTTTATATCTTCACAATGCGGGTCAAGGTCATTCCAATTGGTTTCCAGCTAGAATGGCCGTTGTGTGCCGCTCGGTTCCAGTTCATGGCCCCGAACCGGTGATGGATATTCCACATTCCTTTGGCGAGGGCGAGCATGCCCACAGAACAACCACTGCAGACTCCCCCCCCCACCCAGCAAAAGGGTTGCCGAGTTGATCAACTTCAGAAGGATGAAGCACTGTCAACAACCCCTAAACTTGCGACCTTCCGATCACAAGCCATGCGTTCCAATCCAATGCACCACGGTTTCGATTTCCACTGTGCACGAGCGCACATACTCGCAGTACACACGGGACTAGGGTTTAAATTATTTGCCACAATGTGTGCAACATTCACAATGTGACAATTACCATCGTTATTGTATTTTGCATTTAATGACATTTATGATGAGCTGTGCTCTAAATTCCAGCACAAAGCTTCCTTGAAGGGTCTTCAGCCGCAGTTTACAAGACAAGAGGCTGCCAGAAGCTTTCTATTAATTGCAACTTTTAAATCTATCAAGCTTAGAAACTTAAAACACACAGGGAAATGAATAAACGAATTACGGATATGATGACGTATCATCGCCATACCCTCAATTATAATACGCTTTACAAAGCACTAACTTCACAGGTAATAGCTATTTATGTAGCATTAAAAAAAAAACCTGTTTGCCAATTCAGAAAAATTTGATCGAGAAGAAAACATTTCAAAAGAAAAATGTTCAACGATATTCACTGCATGATATCCATTTGATAGTCACACTTTCTTCTGTATGACATATCGTAAGTGTCGCTATTTGGCAGCAACCACACACATTTTACACACGGACCGACAAACTCGATTTTCAAGACGCGGAATTCGAGGTGTGAAAGTTTGTGTTCGTTGTGCATTTTGAAATACATACGCTTATCGCAGTTTTTCCTCACATGTTCAGAGATAACATGGCTACGGTAACGTTTCAAAGAATATGAAAAATAACAAACGTTATACTTGTGCGCCTTAGCTGCAGCCTAAAAGTTTGTGAAAATAGAAAAAGGCAGTGTTAGGTAAAGCGCGTTGAGGTCAGGTTTGCGGTTCAGGTAGGCAGCAGGGGTCCGTGTAAAGGGGAGAAGAAAGCAGCGTTCAGCATTTGCAAAGGGCAAGGTGAGCGTAAGGGACAGTGCAAGCACAGTAGCAGGAGTAGCAGCATGTTACGAGCAGAGCCATCACGGGGAAGAGAGCCACTGATGAAAGGTTGTGTTTGTGGTGCACCTGATATACGTACGTGTTTACTGCAGTTTATCCTCACACGTTCGGTTGTTAACACAGGTCCAATGACGTTTAATAACAAACATTGAGAGTAACAAATCAAGTTTGGGGTGGTGACATGGTCGAGCGGTTAGTGCATTTGCCGGTCGTTATTAAGAGGTCTGCGGTTCAAGCCCCGTGATTGTCCTGGTTAATACTGCCGGTGTATTAAACATAAAATATACTCTTTGGTTCTTTCGGTAAAGTCACGTAGGTAGAAAATAATAATAATAATATATCACGACGTTTCGATCGCAACACAAGCGGTCGTCCTCAGGCGGAAAAAATAATCCAGCAGTGGAACTGCTGAACCAATGATCCTGTGATGTTATGTGAAAATGAGTAAACCACACTTGTGCCGGTGTTGTGGTCCAAATTTGCTCAATATCAGAGAACTACTTGCAAAGATGCTTAACTTGAAAAACCAACAGCAATGACACCCCTGATGGCAGGCTAATGCCCACTAAGCCGCACAATGCTGTTGCTCACCTTTTGCAGCATAGGGACCGCTGCGCCACTGAGGGGGGGCAGAGGGGTCCCCCTTATACCCCCCCCCGTCAACCCCCTAGGTCACCTCGGCTAAATTACACCTGAGAATTGAAATGGTTGAGAGGAGATGTGATGTATGGCGCTTTGAGTTGCTGAGGCAATTAAGCAAGCGCCCTAAACATGCAAATTATTACCCTAACTTTGGCACGGATAAATAAGGGTGGGGAAAGTGAAGGAAATGGAGTAGAGAGCGAGGTTTAGTCTCAGCCCAATGCCATTCGGCTCGAGAGGAGCTGTCATGAGCCAAGGACCGGGACAAAACTCCGAGGTAGCCCCATCGCTGGGAGCCGAACAGGGCGGGTGCCGCGAGACTCACCTCCTTCTGAGTCCACGCGCGGAAGGCGTGGAGCAGGGAGCGAGCCCCCTGCATGACGTGGGTCCGCGGGCAGTCGCCGTCTTCACGCATCTCTGCACGCACACACAAATACAAAGATCCCCCATATAGCATTAACGGACTGTTGGGGCGAGTGCTGTTCGCGAACACCTATGAAGGCCGGCACAGGACACGCCCGGCCGCCTTTGTCTCCACAGTGGTGATGTTTACACACCGCACCAGATACTGATTTGAGGTCGAACTGTGATTTGAGGTCGAACTGTGTCAACTCCGGTTGTCGGATTCCCAGTGCAGCACGCTAACCGCTACACTACCCCTGCACGCACATAAATCCACACATGTACAAACGAGCAGGCAAGCAATGGTCACAACACTGGCACTCGCGATTCGGAATGGCGCATCGTTCTCCCTCCCCCATGATATGTTCTGTTCTGACCTAAACCGATGTGGGACGGTGGGGAAATGTCAGCCTTAGTCCAAAATAGGTTTTTGTAGCCAATGTTACAATTCAGAGTTGATTTTTGGGATAGGCCACGTTGTAACGATCTGGCCAAAACGCAACCCTCCTACACGTAGCGACATAGCAAAACAAATAAAACTTGCTCGTACGAGCATTTAACGACGCGCCAATTATTATCATCTTGCCTGACCGGTAAGTTGAAGAACAAACCTCGCAACCAAATTGCGCTTCTTGTCAAAATTGGGTTGTGAGAACAGTTCTGGAATATCTTGACCGACTCCGACCTGCTCGGTGTATTGGGGAATCGTCTCGCTAGATAAAGGCCGGGGTGGAGTGGAGGAGGAGGAGGGAGGCAAGCATGATCCATTGCACTCTCGGTACCTTTCAGCATCTCCAGGAGGCTCTTGCCGGCATACCAGCACATCGACTCGAAGTTCGGGAACTTGAACACCTCTGGTGTCTTTAGCCTCGTCTCGATGTCATATGCCCTGCAAACAAAAGAGCGCAATACCACACATACTTGAATTGCAAGTTTTATTTTACACAGAGGGTAAAGGCGGTGCACCCCTGAAATTGCCTGCTCATGCCACTGCCAGTGGGATGTGAAGTGATGATTGTGCTAGACATTTGAACACTAACCATAAGTATTCTGTGTGTATTCAGTTCCCATATATATGTGGCATGGCATTCTGGGAATTTGGCAAGACCAACCTTGAAGAAAGCCTTGTATTTTAAATTGTATAATAATGAACCCCCCAATGTAAAAATCCCATTACATCCCAACGCAAGGCCAGGCACATCGCAGCGGGGCTGATTAACTGCAGTGACACGTGAAACGCGGCGATTTCAGCAGGAGATATGCGCTTCCGCCTAGCCCTAACAGACGAGGCTGGAGTGCAATACGCAAGTGACGAGGCATAATGAGAGGGGGAGCGGAAGAAGGGGGGTGTGGGCCATAGGGATCGGCTCAAAGCACGGCCGCATTGTCCCAACCTGATTTGCATCTCCACGTTAAGGCTGTGCAGGAAGTTTCCCCCAAAGGCAATGCAGTCGTAGGGCGTGAGCACCGCGTGGATCCAGCCTGTACGCGCGCACACACAAAGACAAAGATCCCCCCGTATAGCTGACACAGACTGTCGTGGGGGCAAGTGCTGTTAGCACATGATGGGGGTGGCACAGCCAGCCTTGGTCCACCCAGTGCTGTGTTTACACACCGCACCGGGTGTCCACTTGTAACCAAGTCGAACGAGGGGAAGACCAAGATTGATTACGACATCCGTCACCTATTTTGGCCACGGGCTGGGATCGAACTCAGGTCGCCAGGTTCGCAGCATGGTGCAGCACCAACCACCACACACTACCACGTGATGAAACCCTGTCGACCAAATTCAGGGATGATAGGTATCATGGGCTAGCGCAGCATGCCCGTCTCGGAGCTTTCTCTGCACTGCGATTCCCGTGCCCACAGATAACTAATATTGTAATGAATAAGAAGAATCATGCGGGCACCAGCACCTGCATCTAACCCCGGCGCCTCTACGAGCATTGGGCCTTGGCTAAGAATACTGTACGCGGGACTCCACCTTTAAGAAAGAGAAGACACAGCTCAGAAAACCAACTGCTCTTATCTTCTAGCTACACACGCAGGTAATTTCTCAAGACTGTCTGACAATTGTCTGGCTTTGGTAATGAAAAAAAAAGGCAAAGTCACAGTCAAGCACACCATCAAATTATCTCGTGACAAAACCCCAAAATGTTTAAAATATGTCAAAGAAGTGACGTTACTCGAGTAATGTATAGGCAAAAATAATATCTTGTACAGCCCTTTGAAAACAGACTGGTGAATGTGGGCCTCATACAATTCAATCGCGGGGGTTCCATGACCATACTTCACCACGTTCGTCAGCGTGAGTTGTCAAATGGAGGTACTCTGTCTGTGCAATGGGAATCAAACTCAGGTGGACGGCTTCATTGCTTACTCATGCCAGTGCTGGTGGAAGGGCCTCCATTAGCTCTAGAGATCCCTTTAAAGGGGTATTTTGGCCTACTCTTCAATGCTGGCCAGACAGATTCAGAATGTGTTTATACTGGAGGAATCCCATGAGCTATAAAGCTCTTTTCACATATGTTCAGTAGGGGCAGGTCAGAGCGTTAAAACAAACAATACAAAAACACAAGGAGTGCTAAGTATAGAAATAGGTGGACAAACCCACAATTTACCCCAACACGTGCAACTGGCGATCGAGTAACTGTGGTGTAACCATTGATACTGGTGAAGAACAGAGGCTTGGGTTTAAGAAACTTTGCCCATTATTTCAACTCCCACACGCCAAGGGATCGAGTCGAACCAGAGACCTCAGGATCGACAGTCCCGTATGCTGTAAGTTACAGCACGGCAGCGTATGTGGCTGTGGGAATACCCGACTGAAATTTTCAAGTCTTTTTTTCTCATCTAATTAATAAAGCTCAAAACTCACGTGTCAGAACCCATTAAACGCGCCACGTTCCGTGGCCCAAGCGGGAATTGCTTTAGTTACAAAGGATAACCGTTCTGCAGTGGACGGCGACATCGCTGAAAAACTGTCGATTTTGACTTTAAGACAGAGCTCGCACATGGCAGGCCCGCCTGCGGTCATGCAGCTCCATCACGGTCCTCTTTAAGCCGACAGAAATGTGTCAAGCATACGCTAACCATCACTGTCGCTCACGTATTTATAGCCTAGCTGACAGCTGCTCACTCTAACTGCACACAAAGTCAGAGTGACTTTCTCAAGCATGTTTGTAACACATGGTACATGTAGTAGGGAAAGAAAAAGCATTTTCAGCAGCCGGCTCTATTCACAGGGCTGCAAATGAGATAAAATAACATTTTTACAGAGAATTTACAGTATACCTAAACCTCCTTTCCCTGTAAGGCACCTTGCCACTATTGTGTACAGCGATGCGGTTGAATCTAGATGCTATACAAATTCAAATCGTACCGCATTATGTTGCCGTGTTGAACCTCACGACGGCCGCAATTCTACCTCCATTTATTTATCCGCCCTGCCAAGCCAGCGTTATGCGCTGGTCACATTATTCCACCGTTTGCTGATAGTGGACAATCACGATGCAATGGCCAACGGGTATTTCAATTGCTTTCATAGCAGGGCAATTTTATGACAATCAAAAACCGACCCCACTTGCAATCCATCACGTGTCATTTTCTCAATTCAAAGTGAGACCTGAATGAGTCCCGCTGCTGCTCCAGCATATATGAAGAGACTACGAAACACATCAAGACCTTTCAATTTTTTGGATGTATCCCAAAGGCTGCAAGGCAAGGCAAAGCCTTCAATATCACAGTCAGGCTTGCTTTAGTGATATCACTATATTGACATTGTATTAAAAAGTGAAGTTGCAGCGATGTAAAGCTAGTGGCCGGGGGGCGTATGAAATAAAGTTACAGGCCAGGTATGGCTCACTCAGAGGTTTTCCCAACCGTGCTTTAGGGGTAAAAGCAAATACAAACAAACATACGTTTTGTTTCCACATTAAAATGTTTTTAGTACATCATCCTATTAGCTTTCCAGACTAATGATCCAAAAGCATTTGTTTAAGCTAACGAACTCTGGACCAGTGACAACCTCCAGGATGCAATATGCATAATTAGGCTTGTTATATACATGCTGCTGTATTACGCGGCTAAAACACTTCACGAAGAATATATAGAAACCCATTCAAAAGCAAGAGTACACAAACTCATTGTGCGTTGCTGCGAATCATTATGGGTAACAGTAAACATCATTAGTTCATTTGTTTACTCAGGAAGCATCACCAAGTCTTAAATCCTCTTTCGGGAGGGTCCTGTTAAGTTTCGCAGTCGGGAGCGACGATTGCCATGTGTTTTCCAATTAATTAATTCAAGACTAATTTTTCAAATTTCGTTAATATGGACCGTGTTGCTGGCACACATTGCCAACTCACTTTCAAATAAAAGTCGTGGGACCTTTCCCATCCACTGTGAAGCGAACTGTTTATAATTTATTGGTTAATGCACCCACAGTCTTAACTAGGATGGCCTTGGGCTCGAATGGTGAACCGCTGCAACAAGGGGGGGGGGGGGGGGCAAATGTGCTACTGCCAGATTATGTCACCACCCCCCAAAATGCCTACTTTAAGGGTTGCGGGCCGATCACGGACATGGCCAATGCCCCCCACCGCGACGTTAAAAGGGCAAGGGGCGGCCGTGCGGCAAAGCAGAAGCACCGCAGCAGCCGCACAGCGGACTCTGCTAAATGATCGTGGCGCCGACCGTGAACCGTGAAGCATTGCTACAAAAAAACGTCACCGAGTGAAAATTGAATCCACGTGGTCGGTAACACAGCTCCCACCGGGTGGCAATTACCCGTCTGGGACGAGCCCACCGGCGTCGTGGCCGGAGAGGGAGTGCCGGGTGCACACCGCGTTGCGACGTTGGGGCTTCGTGCGGATGCGTGTCTTTTATAACACTTCCCAACAAACTAAGGGTTTTGTCAGCATGTCTGTCTGTCTATGTCGCGTAGGGTTACAACAATTCTGAAGACGATCCCATACGAACAAATGTTTTTGTATAAAGTTGTGCCATTTGGCACCGGCCAAAATGATCAAAGGGGGTTACCCCAAATTTTGGCAATAATAAACCTGTGCTAAAAGAATTATCCATAGCTTCAAAGGCAATGTCATTATAGGTGAGGTAACAAGATGATGTCCCTCTCCTCTAAATGATGTCATTTACTTTATCATGTGGTGTGTGCCTTCATCTCGTCATGCGACTTGGAACGTTATTCTTGTTATTATTGCTAATTCAACACTTCGGAGGATAAACGCGTGGTGGAAATTATTACAGAATCCACACACATATGGGTTCTTTATTCTACCAGGGGAAGAGCCATTTGCATTTACTATCGCTTAAGCAGGGTACAGTTATTGTTGTTTATATTATTTATTACTGTTTACTTTGGATGTATTGTGCTCATATTTGAAAATTGAGCTTTAATACAAGCAAGCAATGGCTTTCTTCTTGAAAACGATGTCCAGCACTTTGGGAGGAAAGAATTCGAAGACCAACATCGTTTTTCCAAACTCCCAAACGAGGCAAGGAAGTGGGTGAGTAGAGCAAGTGGGTTTGTCAACTCATCTGAAAGAACTGCAGAGTTTTATTCCCTGGCATGCATCAGGTTTTCTCCGGATCCTCCAACCTCCTCCCGCACGGAAAAAAATAAACAAACTAAAAACTCATATATTAAAAAAATATTACCACCAGGTAAGGCCCACTGATCTATGTAGCTCTTTTTCAGAAGAGACCACAAATGAAAGCTCAACCAAGTGGCTTTTCACGTGGACATTTATAGCAGCCAGATAAGTAATCTAAACGCATGTTGTTTCTAAATGTGGAGGGGAAAAAGCGGAGGATCCGGAGAAAAATCCGCACGACCAATGGGAGAGAAACTCCAAATGTGCGGGCATCATCAGGGTTGGGATCGAACCCATGACCACATCTATACCAGGCGAGGTGGTTAACATCTTGACACTGCGGCACCCACAAATACTACTCGTACAGGAAATGTCCAAACAAGACAACGCGTGACCCTTGGGTAAAAGTGTTGAGACTCCGTAAGGCTCTCCTGCGCAAATAAATGGCATTTGAAATGGCAGAAGGCACACTTATATAACTCCCTGAAGAAATATCCAGGTGGCTACAATAGGATTAAAATGGCTGGCGTGAAAACCAGATTAATGGGGGGGGGGGGGCGAATTCAGCAGCACAAAAAATTGACACGCGATCGCTCCCCGTGACCCACGCAGGTGCAGACAGCACTCCAACGCTGTCCCAGCCAACATTGTCTGAAACTGACATTAATCTTTCCCATAATTCTGCTTACAGCATCGCTTGTGACGGTGTTACTCCCTTTTTCATGGGTTGCGACGCCGGGAATAGAGTTGTGTTGTTCGTCTGCAACGTGCGACGACAAAGTCAAAATATTATTTTAATAGTGATGTTGTTGAAAAGTTAAATGTTGTTGTCGCTACTGAAGCAGCATTGTCATTGGATGGATGACACATGGGTCATCACAGAAACGTGTCAAGGCATCAAAATGTTGAATAAATAAAATTTGCTTCATCTCTCTGTTAAGGTACAGCGAGGGAAAAACGTTATTGATCCCCTGCCGATTTTGTACGTTTGCCCACTGACAAAGAAATGATCAGTCTATAATTTTAACGGTAGGTTTATTTGAACAGTGAGAGACAGAATAACAAAAAAATCCAGAAAAACGCATGTCAAAAATGATAAATTGATTTGCATTTTAATGAGGGAAATAAGTATTTGACCCCTCTGCAAAACATGACTTGGTGGCAAAACCCTTGTTGGCAATCACAGAGGTCAGACGTTTCTTGTAGCTGGCCACCAGATTTGCACACATCTTAGGAGAGATTTTGTCCCACTCCTCTTTGCAGATCTTCTCCAAGTCATTAAGGTTGAGCCTGACGTTTGGCAACTCGAACTGTCAGCTCCCTCCACAGATATTCTATGGGATTAAGGTCTGGAGACTGTCTAGGCCACTCCAGGACCTAAATGTGCTTCTTCTTGAGCCACTCCTATGTTGCCTTGGCCGTGTGTTTTGGGTCATTGTCATGATGGAATATCCATCCACGACCCATTTTCAATGCCCTGGCTGAGGGAAGGAGGTTCTCACCCAAGATTTGACGGTACATAGCCCTGTCCATCGTCCCTTTGATGCGGTGAAGTTGTCCTGTCCCCTTAGCAGAAAAACACCCCAAAGCATGTTTCCACCTCCATGTTTGACGGTGGAGATGGTGTTCTTGGGGTCATAGGCAGCATTCCTCCTCCTCCAAACACGGCGAGTTGAGTTGATGCCAAAGAGCTCCATTTTGGTCTCATCTGACCACAACACTTTCACCCAGTTGTCCTCCGAATCATTCAGATGTTCACTGGCAAACTTCAGACGGGCATGTATATGTGCTTTCTTGAGCAGGGGGACCTTGCGGGCGCTGCAGGATTTCAGTCCTTCACGGCGTAGTGTGTTACCAATTGTTTTCTTGGTCACTATGGTCCCAGCTGCCTTGAGATCATTGACAAGATCCTCCCGTGTAGTTCTGGGCTGATTCCTCACCGTTCTCATGATCATTGCAACTCCACGAGGTGAGATCTTCCATTGAGCCCCAGGCCGAGGGAGCTTGACAGTTCTTTTGTTTCTTCCATTTGCGAATAATCGCACCAACTGTTGTCACCTTCTCACCAAGCTGCTTGGCAATGGTCTTGTAGCCAATTCCAGCCTTGTGTAGGTCTACAATCTTGTCCCTGACATCCTTGGAGAGCTCTTTGGTCTTGGCCATGGTGGGGAGTTTGGAATCTGATGTATTGATTGCTTCTGTGGACAGGTGTCTTTTATACAGGTAACAAGCTGAGATTAGGAGCACTCCCTTTAAGAGTGTGCTCCTAATCTCAGCTTGTTACCTGTATAAAAGACACCTGGGTGCCAGAAATCTCTCTGAGTGAGAGGGGGTCAAATTCTTATTTCCCTCATTAAAATGCAAATCAATTTATAACCTTTTGACATGTGTTTTTCTGGATTTTTTTGTTGTAATTCTGTCTCTCACTGTTCAAATAAACCTACCATTAAAATTATAGACTGATCATTTCTTTGTCAGTGGGCAAACGTACAAAATAAGCAGGGGATCAAATACTTTTTTCCCTCACTGTAGATAACACACAAACCTTGCGTTTCCCTTCTATGTGACTTTACTGAAAGAACCAAGAATATTAATCCCTGCAGTCACGAAAGCTTTAAATCAAAATTTTACACTAACCTTGGTTATATCACATTTGAAAATCTGTTTACAATGACAACCGAGGCGAATGCGTTATGCAAATGTGCCATGTGTATTTAAACATTGTTCAAGTGTTTAACATGCCTTTTTATTTTAAGGCCAATTAGCATTTATTGGCCTAGATCCAATACTTGGTTTAGGGGAGCTACTTTGGCTGCCCTATTTAGGTGAGAGGGGAGGGAAGGTGGGGGTCAGACCTCATACCCCCTCAAGACTGCTGTTAAGAGATTAAACATGCATAGCGAATGCCTTCGTCACATGTAAATACTGTATTCTCCAGACGAGAAGAGACTTTTCTCCCTGCATTTTACAAATCAAAAGTTGTGGGGGGGGGGGGGGTCTCATAATTCGGAAGGTGTGTTGTGACCAGATTGTTTAACTCTATTCATGCCGGGCATAAGTTTGGGGTGCTTCCACTCTCTGAGAGCTTCTGATTATCTGGTTATGTGGCTCAGCGTGAGAGCAACCATCTCGCTCGCAATGGGGAGGTGGCGAGTTCAAATCCTGGTTGGGGGTTGACTCAGCCCAGCTTTTTAATGAGTTGACAAAATAAATATTATTTTGTGGAGAAGTCAATAACTGGCTCAGGGCTGTAATTTGTTTTTATAAACACCGCTTAAATGTTAATTTAAGCAAGAAATTAGTAGCTTTTTAACCTATAATCCAGACAATACGGTAACATCTACAAGGAGAGTTTAACATGGGACAACGTTTCGCCGTTTTAACCTCGGCTCGTTGTACTAGGCTGCTGCACGGTAACACGGCCCTGGCGTCGCTCACTTGTAATCTCCGCTCTCAATTACATAATCGCGCCCTGCCGCCGCCGCGCTAAGCCAAGCGAGACGCGCGCCGTGAGCCCAGGGATTCCCGCCACGCGGCGCACCGGCATGGTGGGTGGGGGGGGGGGGCGGGGTGGGGGGGGCGCCGTATTGCCGTCGCGGTGCGGTTCCGTTCCTGGGCACAAGCGCGTGGTGAGACGGTGAAATGAGCGATGAGGTGACGGTGGTGCACGCGGCAGGCGAGCGGCTTCGCGCCACTGCCCGCCGTTTAGCTCACTCGTTTGTCTCCATTAGCGGACGTGTCGATAAAGGGGGGTAAGCCCCCCCCCCCTCCCCCCTACAACTACACTGCCCCACACCTCCCCTCAAACCCCGACCCTTTTCCCACCGACACCTCGCGGACCTTGTCGCGCACTCCAGTAAAAATCGATGGCTCTGCGGAGGCGGAGGAAACGTGGCACAGGGTGGGGGAGGTGGCGTCAAGGTATAATTGATTAAAATGTAACTCGTGCTATTTTATTTAAAGGGTTTCAAAATGAAATCAGGAAGTCGGTGGCGACAACACAATGATGATATGGATGTTTAATTTACACGGGGCTAGGATGCACACATACGTATTTGAAGACTTGTTTTTGCACAATCACATTTAAGTGAGCGGAGGCAAGCATACATATTTTTAAAACCGCATGCTACATGTATTACACTCGGCTTGTAACATGGCCTAGTAGTAGCGTGTTCGCCGCTTATTGCAGAGGTTCATGGTTAGATTCGAACGGCCGCCCTGATTATCACTGCGGGGTGTAATAACCATAACATTACACACTGTCTGCTTCACAGCGTATGTTAATCTCATGACGTTATTCACAAGAGTAGGCCATCGTGTACTGGCGTCAAGGATCCAAATTTGTCAAATTAGACAACCTGAAAATTACTCAATTGGGATAGCAATCATCACCCCTCCTGGCAAACTAATGTCACTCCTAGAAATGAGACTCCCTGGTCACTTGATACCCCCCTACTACACAACATTAAGTGGAGATATACATAGAAACGTCATCCTTCTTTCTCTCAAAATGTGAAACATTTATCTGCAAAATTTTTGTGGGATAGTTTTTTTAATTGTGAATGCGGTAAACATGTCCTGAATGCAAACTAAGAGAATGAGAAGTGGAGGGGCAGTGTGGCGGGGGCAGGGAGGGAGGCAGGGGGAACACAACCTGGCTTCTGCCCAAACAATTTCAAATCAAGCCACCGCTCGTTTGTTGTAAAGCCGAGAGGCGCCTGCAAATAAATTGCTTCGGCCTTGCAGTCGGCTGGGGCAGCCGTTCACACAATGACAGCCAGACGTGCGACGATTGACTGATTAAAATTGATTCTCACGCTCGGGGAACACGTGCACTGAATCACGGGTGTAAGAACTGATTATTCACGATTATATGAATTACGTTCCGATGTGTAGCAAGGAGGCACAGAACTTAGGAAAGGGAAAATTCGAGACGGACGCTGCAAAACTGCGCCAGTCGAAATGAGACCGAAAATAATACATTCTTGAACTTAATCGTGATGTCATATCGCGACATTTAATCTCATTGCATGGTGGTAGGGGGGACAGCGAATTGTTAGGTGCCAAATGACAATAGCCACACAGATTAACAAAAAAAAGGCCAACCTACCTGTATTATTGTGAATGCGTTAAACCAGGTAAGCTTCATTGAGTCCGAAAGATTGATTTAGGAAGGGTTTTGCACTGGGTTGTGTGGCCGTTTCCTTCCAGTAATAGATTTTGCACGTGGGAGGAAGGTGGGGAAAAAGGCCACGCGTGGAGGTTTCACATAAAATAATTCTGGATAGAAAGGTCAGCAACAAGCTTGCTTTCCTGCAATATGGGGGTCACGCACATGTCTTGAAAAATATCATATTAAGCCGTCCAAATGAAGAGTAATATTGCATAGGTACTGATAGTCACTGGATGACCCAGGTCACCAATGCAAAACAAACTTGCAGTCTCAACCAGTTCTCTCTCATCACTACAGCGTGCAACAGCGGCGTAGTGGTTAGACCCGCTGCGATATGAATCCGGCAACCTGAGGATTAAGGGAGATGGCGGTGCCTCTAGGCAGGCCTTCATCCAGCAGCGGACTGACCATAGCTGATGCCGAGTATGAGGAAACATTTACTCATACGACTGCAACGGCTGTCGCGTGACGACCCTTTGGGCTGTCGGCAAAGTGCTGGATCACAGCCAAAAGGATAAAAATACGGAGAAAGGAAGGTGTGAGCGAGCAGGGCGAGAGCAAGGAACAAGGGAATGGCGGAGTGGCGAGATGGGAGGAAGCTGGGTGAAGAGGGAGCAAGGAACAGAATGCCGCGCTCTTGCGCGAGTGCGCTGGTACACGCCGTCCCACCGAGCTGCAGCGCCAACGCGCTTGCTATTTTTAGCAGCGCGCCGGCAGCCGCCGTCTGCCCAGTGCCAGATCTAGGGCTCTGGCTCCCCCCCCCCTTCCCTCACTCCGCCATGACAGAACTCACCATCAAACCCCTCCCCCCTCTTGCCAACCCCCCCCGCCCTCCACTCACCATCAAACCCCTCCCTATTGCCAAACTCCCCAACCTCCACCGCCCCCTTTAAATCCACCACCATTAACGTGCTGCCTCACTGTGCGGCACACACAAGGTTCTCTTGTGCATGCTCACACCGCGACGCTTTTCTTACGTCTCCAAAAAGAAGAAAAAAAACTAAAAGAAAAATAAATCGTGAACACGACGCCAAAAGCGCGAGCAATTGTGCCTGGAGCCATCTGTGAAGATGGTGTAAATTGCACCGTATTGCGGGAATCACGGATTATTATTTCTCCATGGAAAAACATAACAATAACATTCAGATTCTGTACTTACCGGGGAAAGCACTCCCGAGTGTCAATACTTATTCGGGAAGTCCTGTTACGTCGGAAAGTTTTGGCACGTGGGAGAAAAACTGCAGAAACCACAGAAAACCCATGCGTGCTAAAAGAAAATACCTGAATAATGGGTTTTGGCAATATATAAATGCATGCAACGCGTATACAAAACACTGCCGGCAATTAAGCAGATTACCACAATGCAGTTCCTCAGGAAATTGTGGTTTTGCATGATGCTTAAAGATGGAGAGCTTTTTATACACCGTGTATGTTTTTGTGTGATTGAAAGTTTCCGTTTTCTGGCCTGTGATAGTATTCTCATGCGATGGGTTCTCATCATCTACATATTTGTTATATATTTAACTGAAAGAAAGGAATCAATACATTGACTCCCACTCTCCGAGATCCATAAGAGGTTTTTGGGTTAGATCGCGTAAATATAAATGTGTCGTTAAACCCGCTGCGACCACCCAACACAGCCAATTTGTAAAGTTTGTCAAGTAAACAAAACATGCCAATTCGTTACTAGTACAGCACACCGGTGTGCTGGCGAGTAAATCAACAACATTCACAATTCGAGCACAACATTTCACCAGTAATTACAACCAACATCATCAGGCGACAGTCAGATGTGGAGAAATTGAACGACATTTATATTTCACGCAACCTAACTCAAAAACCTCAATTATGGATATTTGTCGCGAAAGCCTATGTGTTAAACGGACTACTCCCAAGGGATACGAAAAAAATGTGGAGCATGCAGGGCGATTTGGTCGATGCTAATAATTAGGTCAACACGATCAGGCCACTACTCTGTTAGAGCATTCAGTAACGATGGAGGGAAGATGAAAGATGTAGACTAAATTAGATGGTGGGATGGGAATGAGAAGATTCAGAGGCAAGAGATTGCAAAGAGTGGAATTAATAGGGGGGGGGGGGGGGGAGGCTTTTGCCCAACATACAGATGGGCAGGCAGTGTCCTCACCATGCATGCAAAATGCTAGCAGTGGAAATGTTCTAACGTTTAAGTAGTTTGCATATGCCCTGCAAGCACAACTTAAAATGCGTGCTTAAGGCGAAATCTGGAGAAATCGGCTCTGATACTGATAAGCAAACACAGCCTCCTCTCTGGGGAGCTCATTGCTGCAAGATCTGTTCATGCTTCAGCTTCATATATATTCTTTCTTATATATACTCAATCTATATTTATGATTTGCCAGAGGTGTTGACACATTCATTGTAGTCACAATGCAATAAAAATCAATTACAAACAGATTCAACTTCTGCATGAATGTAATTTTCAATCGCTCTATATTGAAGGGTGATTGCCTGAAACGTCAGGTTTCTTGTCATAAAAATTCCTCAGGTGAACTGGAATTCACTTAATTGTCATTAAAACCAGCACAAAATTAACAGTGAAAATAACTTAAGCTATTCAATGCAATCAATGGTTTTCTTGTGCCACATTCCCATGACCACTGGATAGTAGGCTGGTGCAGTTCAAAACATGGGTATCATAAAAACATGGGTCCGGCCCGTATTCCCTTAACAGGTCAGCCCAGCAACAACTGGGCTACATGGCTCACTTTAACCACACTGATTAGCTCCCGTTTATAAGGGAGATACCACGTGGTCACCAAGGCCACCCTCACAACCAATCGTGACATGACGAGCACAACGCAGTGACGGTGCTAGTGGTCAATAATGTTTTTGCAAAAAAAATGCTTTACAAATAATCTAACACAAGCAGAAATTAAACTTTGTTAAACATTTTATAAAATGTAAAACATATAACACAATCATTACATTGGTGAGGGTTATTATTATTATTTTGCCTAAAGCATCTGGCAGTTGACCAGCATTGGTTCAAGCAAGCCTGATACGATGTTGAAACCGGTCCCGGAGCTTGCGTGTTTTGAATCGATGCTGCTGAAATTATGCACCCCAAGGCCGTGAGGCTGACGGTTGTGGAAAAATACATTAAAACAATAAGTGGAGAGATATATAAGGAGTTGTATTGTCTGCTATTAAATGTACGGGGCAGAGTGCAAGGGTCTGAGTCCACAGAGGCGTGGATGGCTCATTAAGTGGTAGGGACAAACATTGACCCGCTTGTCTCTTCTTGAAATGGCCCAGCACGGTTTGAGCCTGCTTTCCAATTGCTGTGATAACATTGCATGAGAAGCAATGCAGCCTTGACTATTATCCCTATCAGTCTAAATCCAAGAGCGGGCTATTTTTTGCACTTCGATTGCACTATTGATTGCTGCCTGTCAGTTTTAATTGGGTTCATAAGCTATTTTGTTTAGAATTTTGTACTTCAGCATTGTTGAAATGTTAACTCCCTCGCCTGGTATGAAGGTCGTGGTTTTATCCCGACCATGACGGCCGTATATATTTGGAGGTTGCATGTTCTCCCCGTGGTTGCGTTAATATTTCTCTGGGTCCTCTGGTTTTTCCCTCCACATTTAGAATCATGCG
Organism: Petromyzon marinus; assembly: GCF_048934315.1. Classification (NCBI taxonomy): domain Eukaryota; kingdom Metazoa; phylum Chordata; class Hyperoartia; order Petromyzontiformes; family Petromyzontidae; genus Petromyzon; species Petromyzon marinus. Next base: position 13,210,996 of record NC_133712.1, read on the forward strand.
TTTAGAGTATTTGGCTGCTTTAAATTTCCACAAGTCACTTCGTTGATCACTTCTGAAAAAGCGCTATACAGTTCAGTGGGTCTTACTTGGTAAAATAAAACATAGTTTAGCAAGTTTATTTTAAAAGGGATTTTGGACACAAAACGGATCGAAGCAGCTGCTGCCAACAATATTAAGAGCTGACAATCGATTTGACCGCAATTTACTCAAACGTGGCCGCATTGTAAAAAATGTTCAGTCTAAGACTGACTCTTGCGGGCAAACACTTCCCAACTTCTCAATTTTCTTGTGAGAAGCAGTAACAGCTTCCCTAATCGACAGCAGGGTCTCTATCGTTGCAGCCCCAGCCAAACCCTGGACTCGGTTCTGACGCCGTGCGGGGACTCGGTTCTGACGCCGTGCGGGGACTCGGTTCTGACACCGTGCGGGGACTCGGTTCTGACGCCGTGCGGGGACTCGGTTCTGACAACGTGCGGGGACTCGGTTCTGACAACGTGCGGGGACTCGGTTCTGACACCGTGCGGGGACTCGGTTCTGACACCGTGCGGGGACTCGGCTCTGACAACGTGCGGGGACTCGGCTCTGACAACGTGCGGGGACTCGGTTCTGACAACGTGCGGGGACTCGGTTCTGACCCAGTGCAAACCCCGTGCAAACCCCGGGGCCACACACTGGGGTGGAGGCAAGCCCGAATACTTTCCACGGTTAGCGAAAGTGCTCTTGTAAAACCATGCAACTGCTGCGAGCCCGAGCTCTGCGCATTCCTGGAAAGCAGCTATAAATAGGTGGTGGCGATGATAATGGCGGCCATTAGACCTCCGCGAGCAACACGGCAGAGCAAACTTTTTCCAAAACCACAGTCCTATTTTTTTTTCGCCGCTGCTGTCGAACGCGAGAAACAAAGAAACACGAGGAGCATAAAAGAAAGCCATGACCCCCGCTACGTCAAGCAAAGCAATGACCGAGAGTGTGTTCTACCCATCTGGCACTGCTCTTTATTCAATCCAGATCCTCAACATTTTTAAATGCCCAGTTTTCCCCAGGAATGATAAACCTCGTATTTCTCTTTGTCATTGGGGTTTAAAGGGTGCTACGACGAGGAGGAATGCAGCCCCAACATGTTTCGTGGTACAAAAAAAAATAAAAGAAACCGACCCAGATACTTCCACTTCAGGTTTTTTTTTCCCCCGTTTGTTTTTTTATTTAAACAAAGGTCGCCCCCGCAAGCATGGGCGTGGGGTTCACAGGTCAAAAGTTCAACCACAGCTAGCAGACAAACAAGGAGCTGAAGTCCGGCGTGGCATTTCACAAACACACGTTTAGCTGACTGCGCAGCGGCGTCGCGCGTCCTTGCAAACCTCCTCAAACATCAGACTTTGTAAAGTTGTCCCTGGCAACACGACGGAGCATCGGTTTTAAAAATTATAATTTTTGTTTTTGTCCGCAGCTAGGGAAGGGGCGGTGGGGGGTGGCGGAATGTACGGTTCAACCGTAGACGCCAATAACAAGCCGCCGGGCGAGTGTTGCATTTTGCACGCTGCGATATTTTCACCAAAACGCCCCTTATCACGTTAAGCACTCTCCGAGGCGATACAAACAGGACGATTATGAAACTACCGACGCAGAAACAACCTCTACATTCGACTACACCTTGCAGTTTAAGACGCGTTGTTTTTCTCCAGTGCTCTGTTGAACAATGTTTTTTTTTCCACGAGGCATAATGGACACTGAGGGAGCGTCAACAAAAGGAAGGGTTTTTTTTATTTTCATGACTGTGGGACAAGAGGCTGCAGCTCCAACCAAAATGGCCCCGAGGGGGGTCTCGGTTTTGGGAGGGTGGGGGTGTGGGTAGGGGTGGGTGAGCGTGCGGGGAGGGGGCAGACAAGGGGTGGGCCTCCGACACACACAGGGGTACGACGTCAAGAGCCGCACGCAGGCACTCGACAAACACCACTCTAGGATGCCACAGAGACCAGGACGAGAGGATGGGGATGGGAAGAGGGCATCTGTGTTTACGGTTTTTGCCGTGGGAGTTGTTTGTGCTGTGTAACAATTCGCCCCTCCTGTTCCTACAACGATTATACAAAATATTGCTCTTTGGCGTTGCGATTCAATGCATGACTCAATTGTTTTTTTCCCTAATTTTTACCAGGATTCTGGGATGCCGTATTAATTAAAATTATATTGTACAATTGTATTGCACCTTCTCGTGCTTCGAATGCACAGTTTTATCTTTGCATTTTTACAGTTGTGCCTGTATAGTTGTAGTCGCTCCATTGGCTTACGTGCTAAAGTAGCATATTATTTGCACTTGATTTGCATGAATCGTGAATAATGAATTTTCACATGAATGATTCAATACCTTTATCTTGGGCGTATGAACCAAAAAGCATCATCACAAGCATGCATGCACGAATGCTGCCTTGTACAGAGGGGCTGGGTAAGTGAGTTAGCATGGAGGGAGAGGTGGGGCGGCTGCTGCGTTCAGGGAATGCTTCAGAATCTTGACAGGGGGCAGAAATAAACATTAAATTTTCCCTTAGGCATGGCGCATGGCGGGTGAGGCAGGGGTGCGGCAGGCAGAAGGGGAGGGAGGCAAAAGGAGAGGGAGGGAGTAGGGGAGATGGTGGGGGAAGTCTGGCGGGGGAGGGGCGAGAGCACGGATGAGAGGAGGAGGGTCCCCTTGGGGTCGTCCATAATTACCATCATTTTCACGAGCTCACAAAGGCTATGCTGTGGAGGCAGGAGTGCAGGACGCCCCGGACATTTCTATAATCCGACCACGCGCAGAAAGAGATGACACGACCGACAACATTCGAACAAGCGGGCGGGAGGACAAGCAGGAGGAGCGGCGGCGGCCAGTAGGCGGGTTCTCGGGAGGCGAGGAAAAGCTGACGCGGCGTCACGCTTTCACGACTCACCGGTGGGGAGAAAGAGCGTCTGGCCCTGCTTGAGGACGCACTTGTAGCACTTGTCCACCAGGTCACCGAAGAACACCTCGCTCTGGTTGGGCGATGAGCTCCAGCGCTCGTAGCGGGCCAGGTTGGCACTAGACGGCTTGATCAGGTAGAATATCTTCTCGCCCTGCGCGCCGGGAGCCAACCGACAAATGAAAGCCCGTCAGCATGAAAAACCCGGAGAAGGTTGGGTGGCTCAGAGCGCTGGTAGTCAGAATGAGAGATGTGCTCCAGGATTTCTGATTTATGGGAGGAAGTTCGGATGATTCAAATATAATACTTGCTTTCGGATTGATCTGAAAAGTATGACATCATGGGAAATGACATCACGTATTACATATATTCAGTGATTTTCCAAACACAAGTGGTATCAAATGACATCGGATGAGGTCACTTAGCGAACAAGTTCAATTATTACGTAACGTAAGGTATATATATAAAAAATCTGAATTTGTGAATAAAAATCTCAAATTATTAAATACAAAAGCCTGGCCAGCGTGTAAAAATTCATGCAACCGTCTCCATACCCCCACAGAGATTTGATTAACGGATTTTTTATTGGGCCAGTATTTCATAAATGTATAATAACCCACTCTGGTCATGAATCAGAAGAACAGCTGTTCACTTTCCACAATGTGACACTTGGCCACTAAGCCCAGTTTCCTATTACAAAACAATAACCGGTAAATTTAGAGCCATCTCTAGTTCCTCGGGGTGTAACGACTCGGCCCCAGCCACGCCGATTCCGTGACCTCTCCCGATTCCTTTCAAGAATCAAATCTTCGTCTCGTTACCATCTCGTCTGCGTTGCCCGTTTCCCGACTGATACTACACGACAGCAGAGTCCGCACCGCCGAGATACCGAGTTGAAATGCGAGTTTCAGCCACACATTATTAAAAAGTGGATTCTCAAGTGCAGCGGGCTTGATTTTGTCTCAACTCGGTCGCAAACGATTGCACCAAAAATCAATCACATTAAGCTTGTCACTTAATTCGGCTTACTACACAGCTCCGAGGCTCAAACATATTAGTTTGAGTGCCACGAGACGAACATCTTGAGAGCAGGACAAGGTGGGACAGGAAAGCAACCCAAGCATAGACAGGAAACTACTGAATGGACCTCTTTAATAAGTATAATGGTATAAAGTCACTCACTCCGTAACGTAACGATTTAAATGCATATAGAATGTAAATGCACTCCCAAACAGAGAACTCGTCAACAAACAATTGCAGGACTGACTGTATAAATAAGACAATAGAGACAGTAAAAAAGCAATACACATGAGATTGTACAGTGCAGTAAACATCAAGAGATGCTACAATTTCCGTGAAACTTTCAAATGTACATATTAGGGTAAGTTGCCGTTGACCCTACCGGAATATAATTTAGGTGGCTTCTGTCGGCTAGGCTTGTTGGAATAAAAATCTTCATGAGAAAGACGTTCAACTTCTTTGGTTCTTTCGGTAAAGTCACGTAGAATGAGAATAAAATAATATATTTATAAAATAAAATAACACAATAATATTCTCACGACGTTTCGGCCACAACACAAGCGGCCTTCATCAGGTGAAGGGACGAGACTGCCTGGAGGACAGCGCGTTGTGGCCGAAACGACGTTTCGGCCACAACACAAGCGGCCTTCATCAGGTGAAGGGACGAGACTGCCTGGAGGACAGCGCTGTCCTCCAGGCAGTCTCGTCCCTTCACCTGATAAAGGCCGCTTGTGTTGTGGCCGAAACGTCGTGAGAATATTATTGTGTTATTTTATTTTATCAATATATTATTTTATTCTCATTCTACGTGACTTTACCGAAAGAACCAAAGAAGATGAATCCTTGCAGTCACGAAAGCTTTAAATCGAAAGACGTTCAAATTATGGTCAAGCAAGTTCTGGCATATCGTGAGAGATGGGACAGTGAAGAGACGACTTTACCTATGACTAAGTAATGGCTCTTGCTGCAAATCGCCCAAGAGGCAGACACTGGGCCGGAGCTGGGATGATTAGGCCGAACCCTTACCTTGAGCAGATGGTACCACACAGAGGTGCCGCCAAAGTCGATGTGGAAGTCCGTGTAGCTGTCGCGCACGCCCATGAGGCAGTACTTCTGCACGTACGGCCGAGGGAATACCGCGTCCTCGGGCCAGTAGTTCTCCACCCATGAGAGCTTGTGTACAAGTTCGGGCGCTTTCACCAGATCCGACAGCCTGCACGCGTGAACGCACGCCGACAGCAGCAGCAGCGTGGTAAAAGATGATGCAACCAAAAAACACAGATCTTTTATTTTTGTACAAAATATACACAATGTAACATGCATACTGGCCAAACATTCCAATTCTGTTAAAATACCTGCAAATTAATCAAATGGGATTACACGCAGTAACATTGCCCCCTACTGCATAAACTAGACAGGACCCTCCTGAAAGTGGCTTGACTCAGTGAGGCTTTGCCGTGTAAAAAATCGGAATGATAATTGCCGTGTGTACGAGGGGGAGGTACAGTGGCGCAATGGTTAGTACGCACCGCGCTACACACCGTGACCTGAGTTTGGTTCCTGGTAACGGCTAACATTAGTGGCGAGTGATATCCGAACTGGTCCGCGGTACTCTCCTCTTAACCAACCCGCAATGATAAGTGTGAAGTATGGTCGAACAATCTCCATGGCTGACACGGCGCGGGAGACGCGTTCATCCGCCAGTAGATTGACAAAGGGCAGTAAATAATAACATTGTAAGTTTGTCTCTCCAATGGGTTTACAACTCACTAATTGGAGGACAAGGGCAAACTTGAAAAATCAGTGCCTTCAGACCCAATGATGCCTCCTGGATAAGCAAATGACGCTGCTTTTGACGTTGAGACGCAGAAGAGGGGAGCACCTGGTGTCGGAGAACTCCAGGCTGATGATGTTGAGCACCTTCTGCCGCGACGTGCTGTTGTAATACTCGCAGAACTCCTTCATGGTCACCTTGAAATCCGCTTGCCGGTTCACGTCGATCACGTCGATCATCCGGTCCGAGCCTGCGCAACACGCAACGACGCACGGCAGCAGTCAAGAGCGATCATCGGTTTATTCACTGACTCACTCAATTATTCACTTCCTTTACAACTCCCTGAATGCCTGTAATATCCAGCACTGTGGCGGCAAGGGTTGGTGGATCACATATTTTACGAATCTCCCTTCCCATGGGTGTCAAGCCGCCGTATGGCCGGCGCAACCAGGAGAAGACGCAAAAGATGTGGACTCCATCTACTCCATCTGTATGGGATAGTGTGTTGCTCCCTTGCACGTACGGGTTTTATCCAGGTGTTCTGGTCTTTTCCCACATGTAAACACTCATATATATAGGACTTGGGGGAGCCGGAGGTGTGAGGGGGCGGGTTTGGCATCGGCTCTCTGCCTGGTTGCCTTCCTGCATGTCTGTGGTTGTTGGTGCCTCAAAATCATTCTCTCTGAGAGTATTCCAAGTGCAGTGTGTTACAAGTTTATATTATTAACTGATTCGCCAAATCTATCTCACTCATCCACTCACCCATATGCCATTGCTCTAAAACCCATGCCTTTGATCTCACCCCCAGGGTTCACTAACTTAAGTTGTTATGCTCATTATACAGGCTTAAATCCGTGCAAGTACTAATAAATTATGTTATATTTTATGCGAATGATCCACTTACAATAATAACAAAAGAGACAGAACATGATGAGACAAACAATACAAACGAGACCGTATAAACCAGAAGAAAATCAAACGAAGTCCAAAACCAAATCTTGACCCTGAATAGTGAATCATTGAATCGCTAGGAGGGCAGATGGGGGGGAATCATCATCGCATGTCTACTATCTTATGCAAACGTCCAAGGGTATCACTGGCTACGTCAAACGTAGTCAAACATTTGATAACCAAACCGCTAATAACACCCTCATCAAAGGCAACGTTAAACCAGCAGGCTGCACGCACACAAAGTGCAGATGCACGCACGTGTGCACAGGTGAGAGTCTAAGAGCCCCTCCCGTCCTCACACACACCCTTTGACCAGCATGCGTGCCTCAGGTGCATAAACGCTGGGTTTAGTTTATTGTGTTTAGTTTGTTGTCCTTGCCCACACCTCCGATTCGCATGGTTGGCTACACACTGTGGCGAAAGAAGTTCAACGTACAAATATACACCCATGGTCAAAAATGCTAAATTAGAGGCACGCTGGAGGGTTCGACCCCTTTAACACCCTCATATCAGAAGCATGCTGCTGCCGCTGAAGCCGTAAAGCACTTTTCGAAGCTTAACACGATAGGCAAATCATTAACTTCACATAGTGCTCGACATTTACTACACCACAGCAGCACGAGAAGTTAAAAACATGTAGCCTATTCACAGATAGCCAAGTAAATGTTCAAAGATGAATGCTTATTTTTTTACTTAATTTGTTTGTATTTTCCCCCAATTGTACCCGTCAGGTATGTCACAGCAGCGCAACCCAACGCAGTTGAAAACGGCCCAAAGAAGCAAATATCACAGATCTGAGATCCCTCCAAGGTGACCTCTGGTAAACACACCGTAGAGAGCACTTCCAAATCAGAAAAAATGAGAGCGAGGTTCGTCACAAGACCGATACTGTAATTCACAGAGCTAGACTTTAGCCAAATTAAATGCAGAACGAAACTGAATGTGATGAGGCTTTATTATTATTATTATCAGCCCGGGGACCGGGCTGAGACCATTAACTCACTATACTTGAGGAAGCTGCCTGGATGAGAAGGACCTCACAGCAGTGCGAGCTCTGCACTCGGACCTCCAAGTCACCGGGTCAACCTCAAAGGTGAAAGTTGGAAAGAAAATTCACTCCAGTTTTACAGAGACACCCTACACCCAGCTTTTGCAGGGGTAAAGAGTGACATAGGCAAGGCATGGTCCTTCTCTCTACACTGCGGGCCCGGGGCTGCTCGTGGTTCCGCACTTAGAACCCACAAGAAATGAGAAGTATCCAGTGGACGGTGACACCGATGGTAAAAAAAAGACTTTTCCTCTTTGCATTCAGCAGAAAAGTGCCTGAGGAAATAATGCCATTGCGAAGACTGACGTGTGGAAGCAGACATGCGATGTAGGAAAAAGCCCATCACCATGGGTGCTGCGGGGTTGGGGGTGGAGTGTGCGCACATGTGGGCTGAAAGGGAGAAAGGGAAGGAAGCTTCGGCAATGGGTGACAAAAACACGGCCGGGTCCGAGGTTCAACGGATCAAAGTCGAACACAGCGCTGGCAAGCCAAACCACGCGCTGAGCCCACCGCCAACAAGAACATCCCTTATGCGCAGTAGCAGCTTTAGTGCGTGCAAGCATTACAGGTTTAGTGTGCTATCCATAACAGAGGCTCTAAGTGTTATAACACTTGTACAATTTCTCCTCGTGTCAACCCATGCTGGACGAAGGTCTTCCCGCTCTCGGACGCCTATGGGGGTTATTTGACTACACTTTACCACGCTAGTCAGTGTGGGTTGATGAAGGGGTGGGATCCAGGCCTGGTTCAGAATTCACTAGCCACTTATGTTAGTCGTAGCCAGGAACCAAGCTCGGGTTGCAGGGTTCACAGTGTAGCACACGAACCAAAGCACCACTGTTCCAACCTGAGAGATACTTAGCAAATTTAAGAACTTCAGTAAACAACCTTGAAAATGATAGCAAGTTTGAGGTTGGAGCGTGTTCCTGTTCAAACAAGAACAGGGCAGCAGCCATACTGCTGTGCTGCAATTCTGAGTTTGTGGGTGGAAATATTACATTTCACTCATAGGCAGGTGTGAGTCTATCTATAGGAAGCAATCGCTATTGATTACCCAAAAAGTGGGAGTGATTTTACCAGCCCTTGACCAGGAGCTGAACTCCACGCACTCACCTATGCGAGTTGCGTGTCCCAAACCTCGTGCCGCTCGACAACGGTAAACGAGGAAGTGATAAAACTCAAGTCTGACTTGTAAAAGAAATAGGCACACGTTCTCAATGGGTTACCACCTGGTTAAATAAAGGATAATGGACCAATGGCAAGAGAAATGGCAGGCAGGTGTGTGAACAGCAAGATAGCATTTCACGTTCAATGAAGGTAAATAAGAGGACATTTACTGGTTGCTAGCGGACGGACGAATTTGAGGGGGGGGGGTGGGCAGGGAGGGACGAGAACGTACCAACATAGCGTTCCACGTCGGACACCGTGAACGAAGGGGGTGGCACAGTCATGCCAAGTCCATCCTTCTTGCTCACAATGATGGGCGATGTGAATCCGTTCTCGATGATGTAGTCCGCCGTCAGCTGGCTCCCCGGCATCCTCCGCACAACCTCCTCAGCGCTGCATAAAAACAATTGCGGCCACCGCACAGGAAAATTATCACCTTAATTGGCGACGGCAAGGGGATCCGCAGCACATCACCAAAATCGGCAATGGTGACTTTCACCAAGACCATCACACAGCGGCGTTCAGCACTTGCGGTAAAAGCCAGGCTTCCCGAGTTGGCTATCGACAGGTAACCATAATTAGGAGCTACTACACTCACCACAACCGTTAAAATGTTTTAACCAGTATTTTTCATCATCACTACTACCCTCACCACTATCACTATTACCATAACAATCATTACTACCACTACCATCACACTTACCATGACAAGCACCATCACACACACCTGCAGCCATGACCTTCACCATTACCACGTTCGCCCTCACTATTATTCCACAGCCATCGCTGCAACAATTATCACCCCCTTTAATATTGCAATCCTATCGTGGACTCGATTTAACCCAAATTGGGACAAGACCTCTTGTGTATTCGCGTTCGTCCATTATGATCTAATGAACCATCTGTAATTAGCGCTCTACTGGAGGCAATTAGCACTTGCCGCTTGGAGCGCCGACGTCGCGCGGTCGTCAGAAGTGGCTACGCGGAATTCATTTCCCCTTTTAATTACGAGCAACAGCGCGCTCACCCATGATCCTAAGCTACTTTAACTAAACAAAATTTAACTCTTGATGGGATTGGGAGGCACTGGATTTGCGAGCCACCATGGGATTAGCTCGTGGTCACTAACAAAAATCACAATTCACTCTCGTCATCACCGTCACCAACGCCAACACCACCACCAGTTTTAATTTACTCCCAGCTATTCCTACAAGTAGGCGTCACGGAGATTAACAGCGGCTGATTGGCACACTGCTTTAAACGCAAAAGCACGTCACCTCGTGACCTATTAGAACAGCAATTGGGTTCGCGTGCTAAAGCCACGCCGATTTAAAATTTCAGCTGCTTTCCACCAGCTGAACAATGATCCAAACATACACGCGCAGTTTAAGATAATATAAATTTTTTAAGCCAAAAAAATTTCTAGTTCGGATAAAGAGGCCTACTGAAGTCAACTCTTTCTAGAGGACCATTACCAGACAAAACGATATTTTGCTCACTGCGAGAATTCCAAATGGAATATTCATCCACTTGTGGCATGACACCGACATTATAAAATAACATATAATTGGTGAGGGGGGGGGGGGAAGCCAAAACGTATTTTACAGAACACGCTCGTGTAAAATAACCCTTGTTCGTTTGGCAGTCGGTTGGTGAACGGGTCAAAGACTCATTAGCAAATGAAACCAAAAGTTGCTCAAACTGCCCTTGGCTCAATTCCATGCGTTAACTAGCAGAGACGGCACGTTTCAACGACGCAGAAATGTCAATGTGCTCCCCTTTCTCTCACTGAAATAAAGCCGAGGGTTGTCGGCAGAGCTGCAAATTTCGGCTGGAATATTGAATGTCTGCCGACTCATTAGCGCTGGGATCACCGCTCCCAGCCGCCTCCCATCACCCCCGCCACCACCCTCCGCCACCACCCCTTACCACCACCTCCCCCAATCCTCTCACCTGGGAAACGAGCGGCCCTGGAGCTTTTTAACGAAGACGGGCGTGCCGGTCTGCACAGGCTTCCCGGTGGCGCCGCCCTCAGTGTAGTCATGGCGGTGCCAATTCTTGCGCTTTTTCACTGTGAGCGCACACGCAAACACACGCACACAGACGGGGCATTGAAAGGGGGCAAGGGAGAAAAAAATTTAAGACGTATTAAAAAAAACACAAGCAACAAAGAATTTATTTTCGTGGAAACTTGAATCGGCTCGGCTCGACTCGCCGAGGGGACAATTGTAAGAGCCCCCGTCGAGACCCGTGAATTTAAAAACCTCTCTAGGCAAATGTCACTCAACGCTTCACATTTTTTCAGATTTTTTAAAGCCTAAAAAACATATCACCGGCATAATCAAGTGTGGGCAAATTACCCTAACGCCACCGTGGTGGGGGGGCACTCCTGGCTCAGCACCATGGATACGGCAAGAGATGCAACAGCACGGGGAGGACAATCTGCAGTTCATCGTAATTTCTATTGGTCTCGTTTTCCTGGGTTTAAAACCTGGACTCAAACCTAGGATCTTAGCAGTGCCTCCCCAACGGACGATCTATTTAAGAGACCCAAACTTAACACTTAAAAGAACCCAAGCATAATGTGTCACCAAGCAATCACTAAACTGATAACATCGTTACCGAAGCACACAACAGACTTGCTGTTTACCTGCAATGTTACATTTGCTGTGTAATTGTCAGCATTTTTTACAATTATCAGCATGTAAAATTACTATTTTAGAAATATATTGCAATTTTCAGCCACTTTTACGCAATGCCCAAATTTCTTACAAGGAAACGTATCATGGTAAAGGTCTCAAACTTTAAAAACTAAACAAGCCGTTTCAAACATTGGCCACAACGCTGGTAAGTAAAAAAAAAACCCTGCCATGAATTCAACCAACCGAACTGCGGGAGGAAACCAAGCATCTAATTTTTCAACGTTGGTAGAACCACCATGGGTGGCGGGTTCCACTGGGCTGTCTCCGTTAACGCGTCCACATGGGACGCCATCATAGAACGATGTTTACAAAAGCTCCGTTTAAACCCAGCTCGGTGGGCGTTCTCGTGGCGTTAGAGCAATTGTGCGTACATGGTAAAAAAAATCCCACGGTGAAAGTCCAATGCAGGCAGGGGCTTGGACAACTAAACGATTGCAATCGCTCATGGCAGACACGACATTGATCTCGCACTTGTCGAGGCAAAGTATTTTAGATCGCACAGAATTGAGGGCCATTCCTCTCTTCGTGCCTCAGCGTGATTCCAAGCACAGACCTCTCTACGCTTCTTTGCGCAGTTTTCAGCTCGTTCCATTTTATTTTGTCAGTGTCTGTATTTCTGATCCGTCGTAGCAGGTAATAGGCAATGATTGAAAACTTATTTACAAATCTTACGTTCCTTTTCATTACAAAGTTCAGTTTTAGAAAAACACTCCAACCTGTAATAATAGGGTTTTTCCCCTTTTTTCTTGCAAAACTGAAACCTTTTTACAAGGAATCATGTGTGCATTAACCACAATACTTGTGGTCAAAATGGAAACAAGTATTGTGGCAAATGCACACATGATTCCTTGTAAAAAGGTTTCAGTTTTGTTGCCAGAAAAAAGTGGAAAAACCCTATTATTATAATTTGGTACTGGCAAAAAAGGTGTAATAATGTACACTCCAACCTGTTCGTATTTGCCTCTCATTTTGTTCTCAGTGCACCTTCAATAATTGCCCTAAGTACACATACTCCGAAGTATGTTCCAGTTGTGTCCCTCCAACAAATATCTCCATTCGTATAACTTGCTGTACTTTTTGTTTTGTTCAAATATATCCTGTGCCAACTTTTGCAGCCTTACTTACAGAACGAATCAAGATGGTACAAACAAGACTGCATGTAGAGTACAGATATGAACAGGCAGTGGAAAATCAAGTATCAAGCACAGTATAAATGAAAGAGTGAAAATGAGGTGATATAAACGAGACCAAGAGACATTACAAACGAGATAGAACATACAGGGTAGGAACAAAATAGGATGGAGACTAAATCAGTCAGTACAAATAAGATAGGACGGATCGTGCAAGTCAGACAATACAAACGAGACACAAAAGATGAGCCATACTGCACCAACAAGAAAGACCCTAACACCAATGACACAACACAAGTGAGACAAAAGAACAACACGCTCTTGAATTGACTCATCCATCCAACGCATGACGATTCATCGAATCTCTGTCGGTGGTGGGGCGGGGGGGGGGGGTGGCCGTGCGGTGAACCAAACCGCTCCACATCTAGCGAACCACCCCGGGACTTGCCAAGCTCAACCGCGAATCTTAACCGTGGCGAGACGTGGAGGGAAGTAGAACAGGCAGACGAGTCGGCCGCCGCCGCCACCGGGCGGACGTGCAGGCAGGCGCCGTCCGGCGCAACTTACTGAGCGAGCTCCCATGGGTCTTGGCGCAGTTAGGGCAGTGGTAGAGGTCGATGTCGACTGCCTGGTGCTCCTCCACCCCCACACAGCTGCCAGGGGGAAAGGAAGGAGGGGAAGACGGGGTGGGTGGGGGTAGAGGAGGTGGCCGGGTCGGGGTCCGGGCGAGAGGAAGTGGGCGGGAGAGGCAGGGCACGGAGAAGTGGGGGGGAGGAGGGGGGCGTCGGGTCGTGGGTGGAAGGAGTGGGAAGGGAGGGTCGGGTGGCACACACAACACACACACATTTGTTACTGAACATGTGGATTAGAAGGAAGTCGCAAGGACAGAAGGAAGGGCAGCGTGCAGACGCCGCCAACGCACTGATACAAAGCGCGCTGAAATGTAGGACAGGAAATCTACGGGTCGGCCGTCGAGCGTCAGGGCGAGAAGTAGCAGCGCTTTCGCCGGCGCTGAAAATGCATTTTGCGGGGCCCTTTGTCTTTCCATTGTGAGTCGGCGGTGAGCTCGCAGGATGCCTGAATCACTGGCAAGCGTCGCCATGGCGACTGCCAAAAACTCTCATCAACAAGCGTCGTGCATAAAAACTTTCCTTACGCGTGCCGATTGCATAATACCCACGGCCGGGAGACCACTACTCATGGGAACACACGAGAGCAGAAGGGGGACTTCCCCCCCGCCCACACTACCTCGACAGAATGAAAACGTAGGAATCTCTCAAACACAAAGATTCCCCATGCAGCCCAAAGACTGTGGTGTTACCAAAAACATATGAAGGCCTGAACCGCGCACGAGCGGTGTTGTGGCCAATACCATCCCCAACCACCTTAATCTCACCACATTGTTATTTAAGGTTAAGACAATTTATGGGAGGTCCAGGACAAGATCACACATTCACCACTTAGGTTAGCCGTGGTTGGGACTCCTGAGAAAACCAAACACAAAAACCACCAACCACTGGAAAGACATCGATAACCACTAAGTGGTGGTGACGTCATAATGGTGCCTGTGCCAGGCTAGGTGCACAGGTCACTTTGATTGGCACCCATGGTTTGCCAGAAGGTTATAGGGACAGGCCCAGGTGTAACTAAAATGGCTGGGTTACCATTCAAAGAGTTGAGCTCAATGGGCATCACCAAAAAAAAACTGACCGACTCACCCCTTTCATTATTAACAATGCCTTATATGATGATGTAAGTGAGCTAACGTTTCAGGCAACGACCCTTCTTCCAAGCAGTACACGTACAGCACTGCCAATGCGGTCTGTTAATTTTTCATTTGAACTTGAGATCCACGTGTTATGGGTTAACAGAGCAGGGTAACTGGCAGCTCCTGTTTTGTGGAAACAAAGACGGAGATCCATCGTTTAAGCTTACAAGGGGGAGGCGAGCTGCTCGAGAGCACCTAACCACAGCCGGCGTGACACAGAAGGGGGTGGTGTGGCCAGCACCACCTTTGTCTCCCCAGCCCCGAGAAATACACACGACACCAGTTATCGTTCCACAATGCACGAACCACTTGCACCACCGCCTCCCCCATATACACACAAGCAAACAACCACAGTCACACACACACACACATGCATTAACGATCACACAGACAGAAAAAAAAGACAAAGATCCCCTGTATAGCCTTAGCCGGCACGGCACACGAGGGGGTTGGGTGGCAGGCACCACGCCTGACCGCCTTTGTCTCTCCAGTGGCGATGTTTACACATCGCACCATGTACTCATTTAAGGCTGAGTCTACCTAGGAGGCTCAGGACTGGTTCAGATATTTGTCACTGGTGTTGGTCGCGAGAGTTTGTAGCGCAGTACTCTAACCGTTGCACAAGCGCACCCCAGACTCACAAGACATACACCGTCTCACACACATTTCACTCAGATGAATTCACTCAGACAGTAACTGATACAAACACACACAAGATGACAAATAATGTCCCACAATCACACACCGTCACAAGCACATTTTCACATCCACACTCCGTGACACACACACAATCACAGTGTCACATGCACAGTCGCACGTAGAGGTCACACCGGGATGCTTTAACCGCGCATTGTTTCGTGACATTTTTCGCGGTGCGAGTCACTCGACTCGCGGTCAAAACCCACGCGTGCGCGGGACAAGCCCCCTTTTCTTTTTCGCTATCCTCCCGGTCGCGTGAAAGTAAACCACTCGCGTGCGTAATAAGGGGGCATGGCGGTGATACATATATATTAATACGTATTAATCATCGCTTGCTGCCTATCAACGTCATTCTGATGACGACGATCCGCGAGGGAAGAGGGTAAGGAAGGGAAGAGGGTAAGGAAAAAAGGGAAGAAGGTAAGAAAGAAAGGGAGAGGTGTGGGGGGGGCTTTTGGCTGAACGCCCCCTGCTGCCACGCGCGACACGACCCGAAAAAGTAAACATCGCCAGCTTTTGTCGTGCAATACGCGGCTACCGTCAACGGCCGGGGACGCGAGCAGGCAAAGGGAGGGAGAGATGAACACGAGACGAGGCACAGGAAGTGGAGGGACGGATGAACAAGAGAGGAGGTAGATGGAGATAGGAGGTTGAGGGACGGACGAAGGGAGGAGGCAAGACGAAGGACAGAACGAGGGAGAAGCTACAGGGAGATACGAGGAAGACATGGAGAGATTAGGTGGAGGAAGAGGAGGGAGAGATTAACAGAGGGGGTAGGAGGATGGTTGAAGAGAGGTAGTAACAGGAAGAGTGGGGGAAAGGGGAGAGGAGGTGGAGGAAGAGGGGGGACGGAGACACAGAAAGAGGTGGGCGAGGAGGAATTATAAGAGGGAAAAATAGGAGAATCGAGGAACGGTATAAGAAAAGTGCATTATACATTGATGGGAAGAGGGTGGAGGATGAGGAGAGGAAACGAAGTGGATGAGAAGATGTAGAGGAGCAATAGGAGAGAACAGGGAGGAGAAATAGCAATGGAAGAGTGTATTGTGCATTGACGCAAGGAGAAAGATGACAAAAGAGGTGGGAGAAAGGTAGAATTAATTAAGTTAGATGAGGTGAATAACTACGAAGAGGTTACTGTTGAGAAAGAGGGTGAGAACGTGAACGAGGAAGATAATGGCTGCGATGTGAATGATGAGGAATGAGGACGTAAAATACGAATAGGGATATGAATGATGTTGAATATGAAGACATGAGAAATTAAAATGATTAAGTGGATGAGGTGGCGGTGCAGGATGTTATCTATGAATATTATAAAGTAGATGACGATGTAATCAATATCAATGATTAAAAAAACTATTTGATTGAAAATTAGTGAATGATGATGTCGTTCATTAACATGATCACAGATGATGTGCATGTGGAGTTAACGATGATGTGAAGGAGGACATGAATACGAATGATGGCTATGGATGAGGCCTGGAATTATGACTTGAATACTAATAATGAGGGTGTCAACGATTAGGATATTCATTACATCAACACTCATGTAAATGTTGATGATGTAAATGATAACGGAAGATATTAACAAGGATGTATATAATTATGCTGTGAATATGACGAGGATGCGAATTACAACAATAATGTTGAATAACTACGTTGTAAATAATGAGGATGTTAAAAGATTTGAACACGGATGTGAACGATGATTACGATTCGGAAGATAATCACGACGTCTACGAAGATAACACTGGAAACAATGTGAACGTGACGATGTGAATTATGCGAATGACGATTATGTAAATGCCGTGAATGATCTGGACCATGACGACGTGGAGCGACGACAATGACGACGCGAACGAGGGCCGTGGGATTGTGGCTCACGAGGAAGCGAACGATGTGGTCGGATGACGATTTTGTGAAACGATGGGAATAATGCGAACGACGCTGACGACATGCATTATGCGATTGAAGGTAAATGCCGCGAACAGTCGATGTGAACCGGGGGCGTTGCGAAACGTCGCGTAATTACGCGAATGATAACGATGCCGTCGATTGAGGGCGAAATGATGCGAGCGAAGGCGAGCGCTGCAATGAAGAGGTGTGTACAACAAAAAAACCGATGACGACGACTTAACAGGCGGCGCGTGGTTAGGCACCACGGGCCGCCATGGACACTTTTAAGTCACACACGCACGCCCACCGCTCCGGCCTCCATCCCTCCCTCCCCTCCATCCCCCACCCCCCAACCACATCGACGACACCGTCCCCCCCCCCTCACGGCACACCGGCGGGCACTCAACGCGCACACTCGCAAAACAATCTCCTCCTCTCTCGCTCTTCCAGAAACCGCCCCCGAACAATACACACAACCGTTCCCCTGTGCCACCGGCGAAAGTTACAGGGAGGACGATGAGGAGCGAATGATGGGTGGGTGGTGGAAGAGCTTGAATGTGCAGTTATGGAAATTTAAAAAAAAACTAAAAAGTTACGGCCAAAAAGGCACCGCCGGCTGACTCAGGAGGCGATCCCTTTAAACGTCTTTTGTTTTGATCGACGGCGGCACGGCGGCGCGGCTGCGTCCGACCCCCCCCCCCCCCCCATGTCATTTTACGAGTTGGCTGCTCGCCCGGTAAGACCACTATTTTTTCCCTCCTCCTCGTCCTCCTCTTCTCGTAGTCTCCACGAGAACGAGTCACTCACGAATTTACTCAACTGTAAACTCGGTCACCCTGACCCACCCCCCCCAACACCTCAAACTCCTCCAACGGGCCCAGCTCTGACCACGATCTCAGTTTAAACGGGGGCACTAAGACAGCAGCGCCGACGAAATACAGATACGGGAGACGGAGGGTGATAATAAGGTGACAGCGCGAGAGATATGGAGACAGGAACGACGAAGAGATGGTGGGGGGGGGTGGGAGACGGGGAAATACTTGGCGAGAAGAGACGTGGGTAAGAGACGCAGCGAGAGACGTGGGGAGAGAACGAAGCGAGAGATGGGGAGACCGATCGAAACGAGACGGAGACCGATCGAAACGAGACGGAGACCGGGGAGACACGGCGCGAGAGATGGGAATAAAGATCGAAAAGGAGAGACAAAAACAACGCAGGCGAGAGATATCGAAGCGGGGAGACGAGGTGACACGGAGCGAGAACGCCGAGGGAAACCCTGACCCCGGGAACGCACAAGTCAACCAGGTTCGCTCGCTCTCCGAATCAACAACCCACCGCATCGAAACAACCGCCGCTAACAACCCACAGCCAAAAACTAGCGCTACCGAGCCAGCTCGCTCTCCATCACCAAACCAACAACACCGCTCCCGACCACCGACACTATATAGCCATCAACAAACCAGCCGAATCGCTCACGATCCCCTTCTCACAAACCACTCCGCCATCTGACACCACCGCAACCACCACAGCTACCGGCCGCCGCCAGCGAACAACGCCGAGGACCAGAGCCCCCCCCCCCCAACACGGACACAGCCGGACACGAGACACCGAGGTGAACCCGCGAGAGCCGAAACAACAATAAAAGGGGGGCGCCGCGCCGCCAGCCCGCGCCGCCCGCACCTGCCGTGGAACCAGTCCTTGCACACGTCGCACTCGATCATGAAGCGGGTCACGTCGTAGGGCAGGCGGCACACGCAGTACACGGCCGCCATGTCGCGGGCCGCTCGCCTCGCGTCGCCCACCACCACCGCCGCCGCCGCCGCCTCCTCGTCCTCAGCCGCCGCCGCCAGCGCTGCCACCGCCGCGTCCCCCCTCTCGTCCGTCCGCCTCCCTCCCCTGAGCGCCTCTGTCTCGCCGCCTCCACATTCCCTACAGTTAACGCGCGCGGCTCGCCCGCCTCGGCCAATGGGCGGCGACGGCGCGGCCACCACGTGCACGTCGACGGCCAATCACGCGCGACGCCGCGCTCGTGCGGCGTGGGAAATGTGATGGCGGGGCGGGCCGAGCGGCGCGTGTTTCGCCGGCCGCCTCATTCGCGCTTCTCTTTATGACCGCGCGGCGCCCGCCTCTCGACGTCTCTCGCGCGCCAACGAAGCCAAATAAAAATGCCCAGGGGCCACCGCCATCGTGCCGCGGGGCCACCCGACGCTGGTGGACGCCGCGGAATGTCAGATTTTGGCTCCTTATTATTCGTATTTTCTATCGCGAATATTAACTGCCAAAGGTGAACGCTACGGCCGTGTCCGCCCGCTGCAGATTCGCAAAGCCGGGGGGCGGCTGGCTCGGTGACGTCATTGTCGTGTGTTTAAAGCCCCCCCCCACACCCCTCCCCCTCTCAGCCCCTCCCCATGTCACCCACGCCAGTTCAGACTGGGCTCGGAAATTCCTGGCAGGATATGACCACGCGTCGGCATAACGTGACCAGCAGCGTCGGCTGGGTTTAACAAGTTAATCACACGGGCCAGCTAATAAATTAATTAATTGGCGGGCTCTTAACCGACACTGGGAAATAGAGGCGAACCCCCGTGCCCTTTGCGGGTCGCGAAACGCGGTAAATTTACGCTAAATGCCAGATCCGGGAACGACGCGGTGGACAGAGAGAGACTTTGGCCGGTCACTCGCGTTCTTGGAACCGTGACAATATTTACCGGCCGTAGAACGAATCATTTGATGTAAATCATACATTACCGAATTCCCCTGATTACATCGCACCAAAAAATAACCTTGTGCCGTATGTCAATGAAGTTATGCACGTCTTGTCACGTACACAACACACACACACCTACCTACTTGATTATGAGACCCACCACACTTTTGCTTTTTAAAGTACAAGGGAGGGGAAAGTGCGTCATAATCCAGAGAACACGGTAGCATTTATACTAATTCATAAAACGCAAATTCTGGTTGCCCTTTATGTTCGATTAACAGCGGGTGGCAAATTAACCTGACCATCACAATTGGATCTGTCCACTCCTGCCCACCTCCCATAATAAACACCAACTCACACTGACCAGGGCACGGTGAAGTATGGTCAAACAACCCCCACGACCAACACGGCGTGAGGAAGGCCTTAATCCAATAATGGGTTTACCACGGCCTTCAGATTAGACGTTATACATTCAACGCCGAAGTACCCTTCGGCATACAAAACTAACTTGACAGAGCAAACAAGCAGCGACACACAAACAAGACCAAAAAGAGTAAACTCTTATAATATATAATCGCGTCAATTACAACGATTCACGGCGACTGAAGGGAGGATATTTTTTTAACTCGTATCGGACAGCCCAGGACACACAGCCTAAATAGTGCGTATGTGTACACGATAAGAGAGATAGAGATACGATGTGTATCTTACTTTAACCCAGGGGTTCAGTGCTAAATGATTTGTTTAATTATAATTTAAGTCGCTGCACAATTCACGCGCCTGATGACTCTCAAGCAGGTAATACAGTACGTCGTGTGGAGCGCGGAGTGTAATTTGAATCGGCGCATGTAGTAACAAAGACATTCACGCGCACACCAGTTATGAATGACTTGATACGAATGACTGGGCCATAAACATCTGACAGTAAACGAGCATAGGTTCAAATAAGCCCGACCGCTGATGAGACAACGGTTCAGAGTTTGCATCGAACTGCTGCTGATAAACTTATACACTCCTACAAGGGCATTCGACTGATAGAATGTATAAAACACTTTTATTTTAACGTCTAAAGATAGATTGTGGTGTATTATCCGCTTGTTAAGATTGACCAAATGTTTAACAATCATCAGGCACTTGCGGCATGAAACACCTTTATATCGGAACGTGACAAATGGTGAAAGCGGAAAGGCATACAGTAGAGTAATGGGTCACGATTAATAGTTTGGGAAATCCTGCTTTTACCAATCTCAAGGGTTGTTTTTTCCCACCCCTCCTTAAAGCGGCAGCGCAAATTAAGGAAACATTAGAACATCTGAGATTTCACGTTGAACCCTGACCCAACCCCCAACCGGCCTCTCAACTCGCGTCGATCCTGAAGGAGCAATTTAGGAAAACAATGCGAGGGCCGAGCCCATCCCTGCGCAAACAGCGACAAAGCCTAATCCGCCCGGGGGACATGGTTTGCTGGTCTTTAGTCTGGCCGGTTCTGTCTATAATAACCCCAACCTGTCCGTCTTGTTCTAAGAAGAATTACACGCTCTCTTGATAGATACTAGGTTAAGGGATCGCGCGTAGGTAATTTTGCGTAATCCTATTCGTTATCGGCCATTACCTGTACACTGCTGGGTGATTAAGGCCTTCCACAAAATCACCATCGCCCATAACGGTTACACATCAAGCCTTCTCGCTCCTTTACCTTGCACATTTTCACTGACGCCACGCGTTCCTCTTCTCACCTCTCAGTGCAATTCCAAGCATGTACTTGTCCATGCTTCTAACTGCATTTTTCAGCTTTTGTTCCATGTTTTGTTCATGTCCACGATTTTGATCCACGGGATAGCAGGTAATATGCACCGATTAAATGCGAGACTTCAACCTAGGCCAGAACCCATCATCAACAATGTTTCTGTAATGCAGTGAACGGGGCCTTCCGTGTTCGTGAAGAGCCCTTGCCTCTAACACCAGGCTTCCAGGCGGCATTTGTTAAGCGGGTCACACACTGCTGATGGGATGCAGGTCAAACACAGTCCAGAATTTGCCTGCTTAAACAAATCCTGTTGGAATATCGGTCCAGCAACCCCATAGGCTGATTAATGGACCTCATGTTGTTTTATTTATTGTGGTGAAACAGACTCTGGTCTGTTTATGTAATTTGTGTCATTATAGTCCAGCCGTGCCTGATTAAAGATAAAGTGTATCTTATATTCCAATCCAGTCTTTTTATAATAAGACCCTGCTTGTATTGTATTGGCACAACCTACCATTATTATATTCTAAAATAATCAACACTCAACCTATTGTGTTCCAGCCATGCCTTATTATACCACTGAACATCATTTTCAATCAGATCCTGCCTTGCCCAAGTCCAATTAAACATTATATTCTAACGATGTCTTGTTAAAGTAAAACACATCTTTCTTTAGTCTAACCACCTCGATTGAAAACCAAACTTATTTACTGTATTGGCTATCAGAGCACGGAGACATCTGTATCTTCAATTAGAAGGGGAAATCATTCCACTTACATGAAAATAAATAAAAACTCATTCACTTTGTTATAAAATACTTAATTGTGAAAAAAAACAGGGGTGTGATGCGTTAATTTCCTGATAACAATCAATTCTTAAGCTCATGACTGATATCGAATCGGGTATTTAAGAATTTCTATTTTTTTATGCAGAAGTGTAAATTGATTCACATCACCCCTGCAGCCACTAGTGGCAGCCACATTCACCACAATCACAACCTAGATTCGCAAAGCTTCATCGAATATTCAGGGTGGGGTGGTGAATCGTTACACCTCGAATGAGAAGTATTAAGTAGGTGCAAATATACATCCTGATCATTATTGGGGAAAAAACTGTTAAAAAGGTATACATTTTGTTGTATCCATCCTAATTGAGTTTCTAAACTTTTACACGGAGCAAATTTTAGTAGAAAAGAACAATAAAAACCCAGTGCGAGACAAATGCTCGGGGTCGGTAATTTCCTTCACCGACGACGCAGCGGCACCCGTGACAGAAAGACCAAACAAAAACACAGATCAATACAATTCCACACCCCTCTTCTCTAACGCTGCAATCGATCTGCAATCGTTGCCGGTGCATCGCCGCTCTTGCATCGGATCGCCACTTTTCAAAATTCCTGACACCGACAAACATCAGTCCTCTTAATATGAAAATCGATTCACAGCTGAAGGAGTCGTCACTGCATAACACATTTGTTAATGTTGCACCACTTTGCTTTTATAATTACAGCACCTTCTTTTATTTTTCTGGCTCTCGGGGCCACCTTTGCACGATGCACATCAATCACAGGAAAATTGGTCAATGACCCAAGCTTAGCATACATTTAACTAGGACATTTCAGAAGGCGTGAAGTGTGGCCAACAGGGGTCCATTCTTCATAGGTCTGGTTCAAAAGGCCACTCAATTGTAAATAGCTCTTCGATATGCTTTTTGGGGTTGTACCGCATGTTGTTGGGCATGATGCCCGATGTTTCGCTGCATTTGTTGGAAGCTTCTTTGGTCAGTTCAAGTAATATCAGCTTGACCTTGATTATCAGTAGAAGCAGCATTAACAGCAACATCATAATCAACAGCATCAGATGAACTTTCATTGTTCCCAAAGAAACTCCAAAAACGTGCAGCCAAACGTGAGACATCACGCTGGACAATATGTGGTAGAAACCAAACAGATCGGAGAGACATACGGCACAACTGCGAATACCTACACAGTGATGGTCTTAATTAATGCTATTTGAGTTTCGGGGCCGTGCAAATTTCCAGTTAAATAAATTCGACATTCTTGGGGCGAAGTCCTGTCCTTTCTCCTTAATTCAACAACCGCTCTTGACTTCACAACAAGTGATGCAGCCTCACCAGGTAGTGCTCACTTTAACGACCTTGAGGAAGCAGGAATGACAGGCCAGATTGACCCCGATTCTGATTTGAATTTGGGCCCTTGCAAAATTATCTACCCTGGCTATTAATACATGGGGATTTCATCAGACATCTCACTCCATGCACTTTTATACGAAAAAAAAACTAATTTGGTCAGTGGGTTTTACACAACTACCATGGCTAATTTTACCATAAACTTCACTCACGTATTCCACCACCACACTGTTTAATCTCATCCACACTTTGTTCAACCACCACACTTGCAGGCCACAATACGTGAATCTCTGCTTCGTCCCCCACACTGGCTTGACTAAGGCAATCCCTTCAATTGTATCTTTTCCCAAGCTCCACAACGATGTTTAATTAATGAAGCACGTTAACACTTATCGACTGAAAACTGATGGTTCTACTGATGGCCGCTTTACATTTTGGTACTTTGGGCCTGACTGAACAACTGTGTTTAAAACAATACGCTTGTTTTTCTCAAATAAAGTGTTGTTAAATTTTGATTTAAAGCTTTCTTGACTGCAGGGACTCATATTCTTGGTTCTTTCGGTAAAGTCACGAAGAAGATGATTGCTTGTGTTGCAGTCGAAACGTCGTGAGAATTTCATTGTTTTATATATTTTTTATTGTTTCCCTTCTACGTGACTTTACCAAAAGAACCAAAAATATCAAGTGTTGGTAATTCAAGTAAAGGGGGTGTAGGAAATCAATGGCGCCCATTAAAAATACACCTCTGAAATATTTACCCAACAGGATAGACCTTAATTTTCTCCCTTTAAGATAAAATTAACTTTTATAACAGTGCATAAGGGGACATATGTTTCATTCCTACGAGTGTAGCAATATCTACTACTTGTAATGGGAATGCCAGTGTCACATTCATTAATGTGATTAAGAAGCAGACACAGCCCGATGTCAAATAAGGGCCACCACTATCGGGCTTCAGTTACTCATTGCCATACAGCAAGGATTATCCTCACAGTAGAATAACAAAACGACATTTGGCTCCCCCGACATGACACCATTAGTTTCACCCTCCACATGTAAGAAACATGAAAAGTAATAGCCAGACTATCCACTGCTGGATGAAAGCCACCCCAGACATCCCATGTGCCTTAGAGTCCAGTGCTGCTTCAATTCATCTAGCTCGTGCACTGAACTGATCTCATTGTTGCATCTCCATTGTTCGCAATATAGTCCACTTTAGTCAAGAGCCCATTTAGACTAAACAACGAATTGATTCAAGTGTGACCTGGATGCTAAAGGGTGATTGCCAAGACTGCCCATGGTATCCATCGTGCTGAAGTGGTGACCTGCGGACAGACCTGGCAGCAGACCCATGATCATAACCATCATCACCACCACCACCACCTTCACATACTGCGATAAAGGACAGAGATGAGCAGCGCAAACCTCCTCGGCTCGCATTCCCTGCAACACAGAGCCGGCAAATTTCACACGCGTTTGCAAAAGCATGCGCAGCAATTAACCACAGCACTTCGTTAATACACTCAGAATGCACCAGGGCAGGCAGAGGCGATGGGACTCAGTGAATACAGAACCGGACCAGCTTTGCTTTGTCAAAGTAATCACTTCTGGCATGCACTAATTTGGAATGCAAATTAATTGGGAGATTGTTGTTTCATGTTGGTAAATGGACAGTTCCCTTTCCTGTTTATCTATTACCTTATTTTTCATCACTACAATAATGATACTCTTAAATAATCCAGAATATATTTCAATGGAGCCTCGATACTCTTTTCCAGGAGGGTCTTTGTTTGGAAAGTTTGGCCAAATCCAATAACGAGTGGCAGGTCAGAAGCTGGAATACATGGAAAAACCCCACATATACAGGGGGATAACTCTCAAAGCTCCACACAGATGGATTCAACAATCCACTGCTGTCCTGCCATCTCAAAGTTACCTTGCAGCACAGGCCTACAACACCTGGTATTACTCCCTCATGGTCTCCCATCCAGGTACTAACCTTATGCTGAACAGGCCCAGTTCCCTCTGGGTGGTCACCTATTCTAGACTGCCACTGGTCAATGGAATGGTTGTGCTTTGAGATGCTGAGGAATTGAAGTTCCCCAACTAATCCCATTCTTATCCTCAACCTTAACCAGGCTCGACCCTGCTTCACCGATTTGCCGTACACCTTCTAGGAGGCTTGCTGGGGGGTGCTGTCGTTTGGTCTCTCCTCTGAGCCTTTGGACATTTCCGCCCAAACCCTGACAATGAGCAGAGGGGAGCCCCGTTGCCGCTGCCCGTTAGCTCGTTAACAGATTTTAAGGGGCTTTGCCAGGTTGGTTTTCTCTTCTCTAATAAGGGCGGCGATGAGCCGGCAAGCAGGTGGTGTGCGGCTAGGGATTGGGGGGGGGGTCTAACCACAGCGGGTAACGCGACACCGCCGGCAAAAAAAACACACCGCACCACAGCTTCCCCCGCAGAGCGCACGAGGGTTTTATTTTTTGACAAATCCACTTTGCATGTTACACCAAGCGCTGCGTTTTTGGCCAGGGGTAATTGCGCCAGCCAGTGTTTTACAGCCGCCTCAGCTGGAAGCGTTATAACGATTAGATTAGCATTACAATTGCGAAAATAAACCACTCCCTCCCTTCCTCCCACGCGCGCACACATGATTCTCTTTGAAACGAAATCATTCCTTGTTTCGCTAAACAGCCACTCACTTGCTCACGATTGCTGTTTGGAGGTTGACTGGCTAGCAGAGGTCTCCTAAATAATAGGGGAAAGGCAAAAACAGCGTACATATGTTTGTATCCTTGCCAGGGTCGACTGAGAATCTTCAATATTATGGTTATAATCATGACTACCACCGTGGCAAATCTCAGGGTGGTAAATCATGCACACCACTTGGTGGTAAGTTAACGGTGCTTGATTGTATTTGTAAAGGAGAGACCAGGCCCCAAATGGAAAAGAGGAATTTTACCGTTGGCTCAGGAATGGCCAAGACTCATTTCATCACCAGGACACGTTGACTTGTAGTGTTATTGCTACATCAGAGAAGAAAAAAAAAGCCACTTGCTCTGGGCTCACATTATTATGGAGAGCGCACACTTCTCTTCAGGCACATTGTGTCCGTGTGAAAGAAAAAATACAGCTGCGAATTTCGAATTCTGCTCAATTCGTTTGTAATTTAGAGTCAAGCATTCCTGCCTCAGAGACAAAACAACACGTGTCCCCCTCAGAACCTGGAGCACATTCACCACCCTGTTGGTCCAGTGACGAGCACAAAGAGTCCAAGTCCATAATCACCCCCTGGTGCCGTTCCCCAGAAGAAAAAAAAAACCTCTTCCCAGCAGACTTAAAGTCTGGGCATGCAACGCTACAGCCTGCCCCAACAGGCAACTGAACAAAAAAACACCACATACTATACTGTATTCAAAATAAATAAGCAGGTACAGAGGTTGGTTTGAGTATTTTTTTTCCAGGAGCGTTCATTTAAACACACCAACCGTGGATCAGCCTCAAAATCACCGAGTCTAATCAGCAAGATGCAGCCACTTAAAATGATGCCACGGCGTGCCACGGCGAAGTTATGCTAGCTGCCGTGACATTAGTGAAGTTTTATTGCGCTGGGTAAAAGCAACGCGGAGGAGGATGTTATGGCAACGCGGTCAAAACCAATTCTCAAACAGTTCCATCGTCCCGGGCAGAACGTGATGAATATCACGCTGGCAACAATGGCCTGTCTCGAAGCGAAATACAAACCGCTCAGAACAAGCCCACCTCTGAAAGCAGATTTTAACCAAACCCGCTACTGTACGTGGAAAGCAAGTCTGCATTCCACAACTGCAGGCCAGGCGACATACCGCTCCGCACACCCGCGATAAATTTTGCGCAAAATAACCGTTGTCAAGTGCGGCTTTGACTCCGGCCTTATTTACTGCGTGGACTCGAATGGAACAGCCAGGTGAGTGTAAACGGTACAACCCTCCTGTTGCTGAGCGGCACAACGAAGTCACGAAGGAAAAAAATGCACTGTTCGGTGCTTTTTAGAATATTGCAGAAACCACTATATTTCACCACTCAAGTAAACGCTCGTGTCGCTGTTTGAGCCTGGAGCGGGGTGGGGGGTACGCGAGGGCACTTTTTCAGAGCTCGTGGAGTGAAACGCCGCTTCGGGAGAGACTGAGAGACCGGTTTTTCGAGCCACTATCTCAGGACGAGTTCAGTGGCGGCACCAAAAAATTCGTCCGACTCAAGCGATAAGGCGCCATGATTTTATCACATGCCCACCACTGTCGCGTCGAAAACACCAAAACACGTAGAACAAAGCATGTTCAGTTCTTCGCGAACAATGCCATTTTTCATGAATTTTTTTGCACAACAGCAAAAATTACATTTTATCGCCCACAATAAAGTATGTTTCCTTCAGCTATAATGCATAAGCAATCGCCTTGCTTTGGGATGTTCAACAAAATGTTTTAGTCAGGTCTAAATCAAAGAGTCTCTCCACTCGATAAGTAAAGCAATGCTCGTCTCTGCCAGTGGTTGCAAAGCAGTGGTGCAAATTTCACATTTCCATGACAGGGAACAGCCTTGCTGCAGCATAACCAGTGTTGAGAAACAATCACTCAAGTTTATTAACAAATAAAATTTCCCAATCGCCTTTTGCTGGAACGGTGCCACACGCCTCCCCCTCGCTGTGCTCACTCGCAATGTCCTCAACCGTGGTCTCGTGAAACCGAGCTGATCTCACACCGCACACTGGTTCCGGTATTGCAGTCGGCACTTGGGAGCGGTGCCCACCAGAAGCGCGCACCTGAGGAGCAGCATGTTGCACTGCCTCAACCAAAACCTGCGGAGCCGTTCCCAGGTGCGAGGGCTGAGCAGATGTGGGTGGCAAGCCTTAATTCTGCTTTCGATGACGTTTTTTGAGCCACCGGTCGGCAAAACCCGGTAAAAATTACAACAAAAAGCCCCTATCTGCAGAGCGAGCCAGCCATTGTGTGCCAGGGTGGTTTACCAAATTCATGCGTCACCTAGGACAGCGGAGGCACGTTCCCCAAACGGGGCCTCCCTGTAAAGCCGGGTCGCACGTAAGCAGCTTAATGGCAGAGTTCTCTATAAAGGCACTCCGTAAATAAACACGTGTTTATTGTTTGTTTACAAGCGCTGCACCCGCAACGACTGACTTCGCCGTTGAAACGGGGAGATAATTACGTCAACATTTTACGGTGAGGACACGTTACCGGGAACGGGATGATACAGGGAAGGCGGTGGGGGGGGGGGTTCTGTTGTGAAAGCGAAACACTCGAGTAAAACACGGCTCGTTCGTGCACAGCTCTTGGGCCACTTTGTGATCAATGCCCTCCGACCTCGACGATCAATACTCTTTGGGTCATTATTTACAATGACCATATTGGCAGCGAACCCATTCTTGGCGCTGATCTAGTGCGGTAGCTACAAGGGGGAGAAAAAACACAAAATTACCCTCTCTTTATTAAACACAGCTGCGCACGGGGAGGACAACTTTCGGCTTAACCGCACGTCACAAAGACAAAGGAGGCTTATAAAACGGCACTCCGCAGAACACGGGCTTGGCAGGTCGGTCCAACAAATTACGCGTACATCACAAGGCCCCTCAAGCACTGACCATGACATCGCAGGCTTCTCTCAAATTCCAGGTTGCAAACTTAACAGCTTTTCCTGAGCTTTTTTTCATCCCCAAAGGGAAACCACAAGCAATCTATTGATTTGTTGGCTTATTTACACCGCTTTACGTACGGGGCTCACTTCAAAGCATCCTCAAGCACTTTCTCCAGCACGACGGGAAAGGCCATCAAATTTCAACTCTCGCGGATTGACCAGACATATTTAACAACAAAAATCAAATAGAACTCGTTTGCTAATATCTCAAAAGCCTGGGGGGTCCTTTGTTCTTATGGGATGCTCGAAGCCTTCAGTGGGCACTCCTCACCCCTCTATTGGCCACCACAATGGAACGTCTTTAAACACATCCCTGCGGCCGCGAGACGGACGTGTGCGTGCGGTTCATGCAGCGGCGAGGCAGACGGGACGAGTGAAGAAGCCCTCCCCTTATGGCTGCTCCCCGCAGCTGTTTTGACAGCCATGATGGATGACCTTTGCAACCCTACGCCTGACCCCCCCCCACCAAACTCCCTCTCAACGGCTCTGAGAATGGAATGTGGCCACTCACGTGACCGTTTCCATTGGCAACAGGCTTAAAGGGGCTCCGCATACCCGTAATCCAAACAATGCACACAAATTATACATATGCACGATTATTATACGAGAGTGAAACTTTTGCCCTGAGCGTCGACTGTACAACAGCGCCAATTCATTATGCACAGCTGCCAGTACGATTTTTTTTTATACAGGGAAAGAAGCATGGGTGTTATGACGCCATTAGGGAACAAGAGGCAAACACAATATTCAGCCATCCTTCAGGATGGGCCATTAATACTGACGGGTTTTCCCACTGCATTTTAACGCAAAACATGTTACCCATCGCCATACAATTGGAGCAGCGTGTGTGTAATGTTTTTGGGCCTGTGAACAAATTATCCGGAATGCATTCGGTGTCCTCAGATCTCGGAGACTACGCAGGGTTGAGGTTGCACAGTGCTTGGACGGGCGATCACTTTTGCATAGAACAGGTGCGTAGGCTGCTCTGCGGTTATTTTGTCAAAAGGTGCAAAAAAAAAGTCCATTCGGATGGTGAACTTCAATGCTCCCGCCTCTATGCTGCCTTCATTCACCAACCCGCAGTGGCGAGCATGGTCAAGTATGGTAAAATAACCCCCACAGGCTGCTGCAAGGCTACGTTGTCAGCATACAGTAGTGCAGAAAAAGCCAATGTCATACTGCCCGGTGTAGGGAGGCTCTCATCCAGCAGCGGATTGACAAAAGGCTTTACATGTGTAGCGTTTTATACCAGGCACATGTGCACATTCATAAACACAATATAGCCTCCAATTAAAATAAGATGAGTACTTGAATTTATACTAAAGACTGTAGGCATTTATTAAAAGCAGTATGTTCAGTTTCCCTGCCGCACCCTGTGCTGATAATAAACGGTGATAAATTATGTGCATCAGTGCCTTGGTCTGGGGCTATGAAGCCCGAGGGCTTTGGTTCCGACAGAATTGCCAGCGTTAAGGGGAAGATCGCCCCCTACAGGAGTATAGATGGGCCACCACTGTTGTTCAATCGCCAATCAAGGATTAACGATGCGAAATGCAACGGAAGGTTATTTCAACATCAGCCATGATCAATCCACTGGTGGATGAAAGCCTCCCCAATCCTCTGCCACAATCCATCATGATCCTGCGATGTAATAATCCACCGAGCACCTGCACGTGAGTTTATTTCATTTGTGCCCTCTCCTCGGTGGACATCCACTTGGACGTGTTCAATTCCTGGCTTTCCACTTCATAAAGAAGGTTATACAGCGTTATACCCATAACGCTCCACTCTAGCGCTGTGGTTTCATAAAAAAACTTACATTGCCGCCGGTCCATGGTTTACAGAAGGGATTAAACACTGCCAATAACTAAGGCTACCCAATGTCCCAGTGTGGCTGGGACAGTCTTGGTCCCAGAACGCCTGTCCCTGGTTGCCCGAAGCTTTTGTGAAAAATCGGGATTGTGTCGCAAGTTTAAATATTTTGGTGTCATGCAAAGGGCGGGGCCTACCCAAATTCTGGGTGGGGTTGGCAGGGGAGTGTGGGTGTAAACGTAGGCGAGGGTTGGGGGCGGTAGGGGGCTACCAGCTCACCAAATATCCTGGTTGAGCCTCTCAGAAAATGTGGTGACCTGGGAACCCTGCAGTACGTGGTTACAAAGCCTGACTTTGCCAATTAGCCCCAGAAGGAGGAAAACCAGTACAGAGTTTTTTGTGCTTATGCAACTCCTGTTGGTTCACATTTGTATGGATCTGAGAGCCAGTGGCAGACATAACACATTCCTATGGCAGGACCAGTTCATTATTAACAAGATGTTGACTCCAGCAAGGTAATTATCCACAAATCAAGAGCATATTTACAACAGAATATAATACAATACAAATCACAGCAAAAATATTGTTCATCCCTTTGACAAGTCACTGCTGGCTGAAGGCTTATGCACAGTCATGATGGATGTTGGCCTTGACTACGCTGATCAGTGCAGCTTAGTGGAGAGGCGGGGTTCGGTTCAATTGTTACGACAATAATATTTACCCGCGGCTGGAAATCAAACTCAGATCTCTGAATCTCACAGTTCACGGCGTAGTGTGTCACAGCTCTATTCATCTTATAATCTTCGACATATCGAGGCAGATATAACCACCTACTCTGGTCACAAATCTCATATGACCGTCCGTATGGACTAGCGCCGTTAATTTTACGCAATGTGATGCTCCGCTGCAAAGATCATTCTCCTGTTTCATAAAAAACCGAAATGTTTACCTGTATCCTATTACAAAGCATGTAACCATTCAGCCACGGTGATTCCATTAACCAACCACGATTCAGGAACGCGATTCGATGCCTGAAGCAAAGCATGTTTTGTCTCGTTCGCATTGTTTCTAAATTGTCTACCATCTATTTTGCAATTTGATCAAATTGCTCACAATGTTTGTTTGACTTTTATCGTTTACATTTTCCCCGTCTCATTTGTAGTTCACTCAAATAGCCCAAATGTAGCCTGATCAGATTTTTTTGTTTGTAAACAGTTGTAAAACCTGAAAAGCACCGCATAATGTATAATCAATTTAAAAATAAAGTATCAGGAGCCTGAAAAATATTACCAATCAATGAATTTATGTTTACACCCACACTGATAGTCCAATAACAAACAAAAAAAATTACAGTTAAAACCCAGTCTCGCACACTCATGCTGAAGTCTGTGGGCTTGTTATACCTCTTCGTTCTCGCGCCCGAGCAATTGGTGGAAATTACAAATCCCAATTAAGGGGGCCTGACACTTCAAAGCACAAACACTGATGACTTCTCTCGAAGAGGTAACAAAAGACTGGTCTGAATTGTGATTATAGAACTGTAATTGTGATTATACAACGGACAGGTCGGTCTTAATCGTGATGATGAAACGATACTTTTGATAATAAAGATAAGAATACATTCACGGTCAAACATGTAAACAGTAGAACACGTAGGCAACCCTTACTAGTTGGCTGTGGTGTCGGGTGGTGGCGGGTGTTAACGACACATTTATATATTTACGCGATCCAACCCAAAAACCTCTATTATGGATGTATACAATATTATGTAACCGCATACCGACTAATGATAATGGGCTGCAAATGTGATTCATAATTATCAGTCCTTTGCCAATTTAATTCACACGTTGGTTGAGCCTTACAGGAATGTGCTCATCTTACCAATAACAGCTGGAAAATCAACTATATACTCGGTAAAACCACCCACGTTATGTTGACAATCAAACGCATTTCATACAATTAAACGCGGCAACAAAGACATCAGACCGTACGTAAATAAAACCTGCGTACCACATTGGGGGACAAAATTCGCGACCCCTCTTTCCCAATGCATTGTTGGGGCGACAGCGCCACCTAACGACAGCGGCTTGGCATCAACCACTCACGGGGCCGTTCTCGTCACCAACTCTGGTTGGGGTGGGCGATAATTTAATCTACCAAAGGAGATTTTTTTTAATTTTATATATATAAAATAATTATAACACCGAGACGACAAAGTGAAAATAACTAAAATGGAAATGATAAGAGTGATATATAATTTAACAAAATATTTGGGAATGTTTACGTCCGTGAAAATGTGACGTCGCCTCGATGCGAGCGGCACCGCAGCAAAACTAAACGGGATTCGGCGAACGTTAAAATAATTAATTATAAACACACGCCCGTTAAATTAATTTTAAAGACAAAACAAATTTAATTCAAGCGGCGGCATTCGTCTCATCGTCGTCGTCGTGGCAGTACACATTTAAACTCCGCAAATGAAACGCGAGGGTCGTAAAAGAAACAAAACATTCTTGAGGTATATTTAAAAAAAAACAAAATGGTCAAAGTAGTGTACTGTATTGTGGAAGACGCCCAAGCGAGATGAGGACGAACACATCGCGTGGAGATGGAGCGATTAAATCGGTTCGCGAGCAATGCAATCGGTTCGGTTTGCGGGAGGCATTCGTCCAGCAGTGGATTTCTCACGGACGACGACGACGACATTGACGTTGTAAATCGAATGTTTGTTATCCAATTAAGTGAATAACCGCATATGTCAAACGGGAGGTAAAAAAGGGAAGCAGGTTTCTAAAGAATAATAATAACGGGAGTGGCAGGCCAAATGAATGGACTATTATTGCATCACAGGTTCGCGAGGAAAGCCGCGTTAAACCGTAAGGGAGATGGAGCGGTGAAAGCAGCTCATGTGTAGGTGTGCCGGGTGGATTGTCTTGGGGAGCAAAAGGGCTGTTTCATCCAGCAGTGGAGTGAGCATGGCTGATGATATCACGCTGGGCTCTATCACCCCCCCACCGCCCCACCTCGTCATCCGTGTTCATCCGATTCACTTTCGCAAAGAGGCACAAAGTGCGCAGGGGAAAGCAAAGTCGACCACGCACAAAAGTCGCCCGAGCACAACCCAACACGGGCAATGTCGTCGCGGCAAAGTCGACCAAAGTTGACTTTTGCAGAGCCCGACCTTGGCAAAGTCGACCACGAACGTATCCCTCGCAGTGAGACCTGGCAACTGTCGACTTGACGAAGTCGAACCCACAAAAAAAGTCCACCACAAGTTTACCTCACAAAGTCAACCACTGCAGTCGCCAATGTCCGGCACGGGAGACAATTAGGGTGGGGGGGGGAGGGAGGACTCTCGAGAGTTCTCCGGTGGAGGCGGCGCCTTCCGCCAGCAGCGGCAAGAGCGAGCAGTTGCAGGGCTGCACTTCTCCCACCACGTTCACGAGCACTGGGACCCCCCCCCTCACTAACTACACGGCGTTGCATAAACACCCCCCCTCTTCCTCCCCACACACTTTGCCACCGATAAACACGCAGCCACAACCGGCCCTCACCTTCTTCCCCCGCGCTTTGCGGCTGCATCTCATGTTGGCAGCAATGACGACGAAGATGCAGCTGCTGCTGATGATGTTGCAGATGATGGTGATGATGGCGTTGCTTGTTGCTGATTATGATGTTGCCGATTTTGGTGATGACGCCGAAGATGTTGCCGTAGCCGCTGTTGCCGATGATGGTGGAGGCGATGCCAATGATTATGCAGTTGCTGCTAATGATGACGACGATGTTTCTGGCGGTGTTGATGTCCATGTTGGATGTGGAGGCGACTCCGCGGGGCCACGCTGCCGTCGCACTTGGCGCTCGCTCGCATTCCCCACAGCGCACAAGCAACTGGCCAATCGCGCGCCCGCGGGGGAAGTCACGTGCGCAGGCGTCGACCAATTGAAAGGCGGAACGCGGCCGCTTCGCACGCGTTTGATGTGGGGAATCTAAAGCGGGCGGGGCTGGGAGTGGGAGAAGAGAGGGGCGGGGTCGGGGGGGGAGGGGTTCAAGTTCACGGTTTAGACGAGTCCACGTTGTCCACTATACCCCCACAATTATAACACACATTTTTTTTTAGTTACATTTATTTTAGCTACTTATATTTTGAGCCCTGCTGCATAAATCCTGAAGATGATGAAACTTAAAAATGATGAAACTTAAAGATGTTTTGTTTAGCGAGATAGTGCTGTAGATTAATAAAAGGACGGTGATAGTGTGGTTTATAGATATACTGTAATACAGTATATAATTGCGAACCATCCACTACCGCCACCCACAGGAACCCCCCCCCCCTTCTCCGCGACGAGAATGGTTTAGCCTGCGCAGCCGTTAGCGAAAAACGCGGGAAAATGCGACGGTGACGTCGCCGCGCGTGAGGCGGCCGTGAGGGGGCAGGGTTTCATCTCGTCTGCAAAAATTAGCGAATTCAACGCAATTGACGGTTTAATTACTCCGTCTGGTTAATATAGATTGAAAGTTATGTATAAGCGTGGATTGTATGTGGAGATACAATGTGTATCTCCACATACAATCCGCGATGAAAATATAGATTTTGCACGTTCAACCACCCCTTGTGTTACAATGCATATATAATGGTTTATTTTTCACTTGAAATGTATTCTTCTAGTTTATTTTCCACGAAGTAGAATCTAACCGTCCATGTGAAATAAAAAAAACTTGGGACAGGATATGCCCTTTTCCGGCCGCCATGTTTTTCCTTATACCCGCCAAAACCGCGCGTGACGTAACCCGTTCACGCCCCTTCCGCCTCACTGCGCCCCTCGGCTCGCGACTCCACCATTGGCTTCGCGCGCGCACGTGACCGGGCTGAGCCTCGCCGTGCGCGTGTGATGCGGTGGACTGTTCCACCTTTGCATCCGCCCGTGGGGGTGTTTTGTGTCGTTATTTGCAGCAATGCGCTTTGAGCAAATCGATGCGCTCTAAGTAATCACCCCCGCTCTGAAACCGTTAGCCGATGGGTTGTCCCCGAGGTGCCGTGTGCAAAGCGCGCGTAAAAGCAGCACCGCCGAACACGTGTCCGCATTTCTGTGGTTGCTCGCACGGGAGGTTGGTGGTGTCATTATCATCGAGCATCATTTTGTCTTTGTCGGCGCGATGTATGTTTTATATTTGATGGATTTAAAATATTTTTTTAGAAATGCTGCTGAAACAGGGGGATGATGGTGGTCTCTTGGACCAAACGGCGTTGGGAACGAGCGAAAAAGAAATGTTTTTGCTTTCGGTGCTGGTGGTTGTGATGGTGGTGCTGCTGCTTTTGGAATGAGTTGGTTTTAGCGCAATGGCGGGGGGAAGGCGTCGTTTGTCGCTTCGACGGAGGCCAAAAAAAAATTTTAAGCCGGAAAAAAAATTTAACCCAAAAAAAAGAACCGACGCCCCTGGTGACAGACGAGAGGTCCGTCGGTGCCGGAGCCAGCCAGCCTAGCCAGCCCGTCCGCCAGCCCGCCTGCCCGCATGGCCTCTAACAATGGGAGCCCGCCGTGTGTTGTGGCGGCGCCTGCCCGCCCTTGCCGCCCGCGCCTGTGTGTGTTTCTCGCGTGCGAGCAGAGTAAAGAGCAGCAAAGAGGCGTCGACACAGGAAACCAAAAGCCCCCCCCTCTCACTTCCAATCAACAAAAAAAAATTAGATAAAAAAAATTTAATTTTGAAAATTTTAGCGAGCCAGCCAATCGAATCGACATGAGCAGCAACGAGTGTTTCCGATGCGGAGGCTCTGGCCACTGGGCCCGCGAGTGCCCCAATGGAGCCGGTGGGGGCCGG
The DNA here is from genome assembly GCF_048934315.1 of Petromyzon marinus. NCBI lineage: Eukaryota > Metazoa > Chordata > Hyperoartia > Petromyzontiformes > Petromyzontidae > Petromyzon > Petromyzon marinus. Next base: position 13,247,997 of record NC_133712.1, read on the forward strand.
GGGCCCGGCGGCCCTGTCGGACGTGGAGGCCGCGGCCGAGGAGGTAAATGCGGCCCCGAGAGGGGATCGGTGGGGTGTTTGGGGGGGTGTGACCATACTTGACCTGTAGTGACCGGATCAGTTTTGACTTGATGTGACGTGGTAAAATGGTTTGACGAGTTGATGTTGCGGGAGGGGGGGGGGGCTATACCCCCCCAAACCCATGTGAAACTTAAAATCGTGACCAGTTGAAAATATTTGTTTAACCCGTACTCGACTAAACGGATACGATCGGACGACGTGACCAGAATAATTTATAGTTTTGTGTGAATTTCGTTTTAAAATTGCACCGAATGTATTAACGTGAAATTGATTCCGATCGAGTTTTGATTTTATCGGATTTTTTTTAACCGAGGCAGAAAATATGCAGAAGGGAAAAACAACTCAACGACTTAGCCATTTTAACACGAGGCTGGGGATGGCTAAAATAATAAAACAAAAATGACTACCGTGGTTAAAAATGTAATCTACGTGAAAAAAAGACTTGTCGCGCGTGTCATTTGTACGTAAAATGTTATAATTTTTAACAAAAAATGACCACCCCCGCGCGTGACGTGTCCATGTGGCGCTGTGGGTCAAAAACGTGGTGATGGCGGTGATTGCGGCGGGAGCGAGCCATTGTTAACGCGAGGCGAGCGCCGTAGTAATCATTTTAAATACCCGACAAGAGTACAAAACGAGAGCGTTGATGTTGAGCTCGTGCTTTTTTTATTTTAACACGTTCGGAATTAAGTCGAGGAGCAGGGAGAGGAGGTGGGGGGTTATTAGAAGATTTAGAAATGGGGTGGTGGGAGCTTTATTGTAAAAATGAGAGAAGCCTTGTGGGGGGATGGGGGGGGTTCGGAGATTTAAAAAGGGGGCGGGGGGGGGTTGAAATTTTATTGTGAACATGAGATGGGGGGGGGGGATGAAGAGTGAAGCCGTGGTGGGGGTGCGCGCGTGGTGGTAGCGGCGGGCGCAGAGTGTCGAGATGACGCAGCTGGGAACGAGGCACAAAATGGCGCCGCTGTGCGGCTGCCGAGGCGAGGGGCCGCGCCCCGCGACCACGAGGGAGGAGGAGGAGGAAGTGGCGGCGGCGGCGGCGGGAGGAGGAGGAGAAGCGGTGGTGGTGGTGGGGGGGGTGGGAGGAGAGGCGCGGCCGACTCCATTTAGCGAGAAGCCGAGCCAGCGGCGACGGCCGTTTTGAGAGGCGGAAAAAGTCCGTCGGTGTGGTTTTTTTTTAAATGCTTGATTGCGTGGAGGAGGTTTGGTTTTTTTAAAACGCAAAAATTAACGCGGGGTTTCGTGGCGCGCGCTTGTGTGTGTTTTTTTTTTACACATTTCACAGATGGATGCTATCGCTGCGGCGAAGGTGGCCATATAGCGCGCGAGTGCCCGTTGCCCCAAGACAGTGAGATGGCGCCATTTGCACCACCACATTCGCACACACGCACATTTGCTGAATTGTATATTGGTTTAAAATAAATGATTTTATATTTTTTTAAAAATGCAGCAGCTTGATCACGAAGGCCCCCCCCCCCCATCGGCTATTTTCGATGGTGTATAATAAAACCACTGGCGTTTTATATTTTTTGTATCGCATGAACACGCTGGGTCGTGGTGCGTGAGTTTTGAAGGCTCTTAAGGGCAATGCATTTGCTGCTAAAGATATTTATCCGATATGATTTTTTTATATATAAATTCGCTCAAACCAAATGTTACGGATGTAAAATTGGTCAATCGTAATGTGCTGCATGTTAATTGGAATGTTTGCGTGATTTTTCATGAGCCGTTTAAGGAAATGGAAAACATCGTGAGGATGCATAGTGCATTAGTACACAGAAATTAGGCTACTAGTCCAAAACGATAACATTTTATAGAAATTAAGCAAATTTACGAGTTGCAAATGATTACATTTAAACATACTCGTGTTAATTCATAAACAGGGACTTAAAGATTCTTAGTTTTAGAAATCTGGTCCGTGCACTGTGGATAAAAGGACTAATTTAACGTTAATTATTAAACCTACAACATTTAGGGCCAATTAAATGTCGCATCGGATTGACACTTATTTTATAAGACTTGCCAAATGGTATAATTTACGTTGGCCGATGCATAAATTCAGCAGCTATTTTACCCGTGTTGCACGCGCAGCTGGTTATTTTAAGTAACTGAGCAATCACCACAGCAGTGCGACTTACGACCATTGTCGTTCTCCCAAAATAAAAAAATCCATTTCTGAAATTTCCGACAAATGCTGGAGAGGGTGGTATGAGAGGCGCCCGCCCCCCACCTTTGCACTGAATTGACCTGAATGAGTGTGGTTTTCGTGTGTATGTGTCTCTTCAAACACCGCAGCATGCTACAACTGTGGCAAGGGGGGCCACATCGCGCGCGAGTGCCCCGAGGGCCGGCAGGACCGCGGCGGCGGACCCAGCTGCTACACGTGTGGCAAGCAGGGCCATCTGGCCCGCGAGTGCAGCAGTGGCGGCGGTGGACCCGGAGACAACAAGTGCTACGGGTGCGGCCAGCGCGGCCACATGCAGCGCGACTGCACCAAGGCCAGCAGATAGAGGGAGACAGGTGAGGGAAGGGAGCTGTGAGCGAGCGCCTGGTGGGTTTCGGAGGGCTCCCCCGAGTTGGTGAGCTGGGTGTGGGTGGAACGCAATTTCCCTGGGGTGGTGAATAGCCATTGATTTTTGTCACCTGGAGCAATTAAAATGAGGCTGTTTTCTAATGAACGGTGTTGGCTGTAGTTGCGGTGGATTTGTTAATAGGGTGTAGCCCCCATGGTATGCATGTCAAACTCTTGTGTAAACTTGTTCAAAATTAAAGGTTCGAGCCTATCCATGAACGAGTGTTTCAGGGCTACATCTGCTAATATGCTTGACGTCCATGTTTGGTTGTAAATTTGGCCCTTGCAGATGGGTCTAGGATTAATAGTTCCTGACAATTGATTTGTGGCTAACCAAATTGTCTTGGTTTTAAGTCTTATTTTTGCATACTAGTCTAAGTATGTATGCGTTTGACATCCTGGAACCTACAGCCTGAGATATCCATGTTTTAGGAACTGGACTGATGGAAACTGATTTGCACTTATGGGAAGACTAGATAAAATACCATTTATGCTATCAACAAATGTGGTATTTCTCCCAATTCTCAACTTATTCCACACCCTGGCTTACAGGCAGGGATTGAGTTGAAAATCCCGACCGTTCGGTAATTTGGTTGTCACGTCCCCTTGGCTGTGAGACTCGGTTGAATACCTTTTTTAAGGTTGTCAATGGGTCCAGTATGTCGACTTTTACATTTCAGGTAGGGGGGGGGGGCAGCTCTTTGGGCAATCTGTGGGTTCCCAGGCGTTTCCTCCTGCACTAATAAATGGACATTTGAAAGTTTATGCAAGGGGGTGGCCCTTTGGCAACGAAACAAACATGTTGCTTGTACAAAGACCCATTTTTGTAATTTGACCCAAAATCCATTAATTTACACTTGGAAGCTAAGGTGTGAAAAAATGCCTCGTTCAGACGACTTGCCACCTGACGTTCTTTTCCCGTGTCTGTCTGCAGGTGGATGCTTGCCAGGGAAGCAATGAAGGACGCATTTGAGTGCAGCCACTCGCTGGCTGCCATCGTCCCAACGTGCTCGCTGCATGCCTCACCCCCCTCTCAAAGGCAGACATCGCTTGGCCCCATCCAAATCACCGAAAAATATTTTTCTTGTTTTACTTTTTGATGTTTCCCGTTTAAAAAAAACAATTGTGTTAATTTCTGTTTGGTTTATTTTTCTCCGCTAAATGTTTAGTGCTCTCACCAGTGTAGATTGAGGAACTTTGTTGCATTGGGTTACCATAAGTGGAAGGCAAAAGGGGAAAAAAGAAACCCACTGCCATAGAAATCTTGATCGCATGTAAATCAGGCCTGCCCTGGAATTTGATTCCCATCCTGAGGGGGTGGTGTTACACTTTGGATTCCCCCCGCTTCGTGTAGGACTTGTCTGGGGGGGGGGGGGTGATTATTCCATGTTTGTCCAGTAATGGTGCATTGTTGAGACAAGATTCCAGGGTTGTATATTGGCCTAGTTAACTTGCGACATTGCTTTCTGTGCTTGTTTGGGGGGGGAGGGGGAGGTGTTTTCTTTAGGCACCACAGCCAGCTGCCCCGGCTTGAGTTTAAAAAGAAAAAAACCTGTCTCGTGAGCTGCTCACAACTGTGTTAAAAACAAATGACTCAACAGTTTGAACAACACATAGGTGTTGTTGGGATTTGTTTTTAAAATATGTTGTTGTGGTTTCCTGCATACTAATAAAAAAAAGTTTAATATGAAATGCTTTGTAAACTTGTTCTTCTCAAAGGGGTAGCTCACCTGGAAAATGGCCTATTTGTAACATTTATTTCCAGTACACTTTTAAAAATATTTAATTCCCTGTGGTAGATGGACTTGCCTGCTGATATTTGCAAGGTTTGAGGAAAAAATCATTGCTCACATTTCCAGGGCGGTGAGTACTTTTCAAGGCAAATATTTGTAAGGGCAGTTGTCTGTTTTGGAGGGTTGGTAAATGTTCAATGGCCTCTTGGAAATATTGCACTCCAAGCAATAACTAGGGTGGCCACTGGATTAAAACCGTGAACTTCTGCAACAAGTACAAAGTATACAAAAATTGTGACCATTTTGAAGGCACGTGGTTTGACATTTAATAACCAAAAAACTTGCATAACCCACCACCATGGTTTCACCCCCCCCTCCCCATTCAACCGTAAATGGCAAGCCGAAGGCATCCATTCGCTCAATGTAGAAATTGCACCACCTACAGGATATCCATTACAGGATGGTGGATTTCTGGAACGGACAAAGAATTGGCCACTGACCAGAACAAGGGATTGTGCTAAGTATTGAAAAAGAAGCCTTTGTACTTGTTCGTGGATGTTGCATGGAACGTTGAAATTGTTGAAAGTAACTTAGAACTGTAGAATAGTACAATTCATGTCTAGATTATAAGCACCCAAAACTTGTGACTATCAATAAAGATGTACAATTCTGCTTACACATGCCTATCAACTTTTTCAAATACATGGGAGTGAGCATACACGGTGGTACGGTTTATATGAACCAGAAGCGACGGTTGCAATGGGTGTGAAACGGGGGGGCAGGTTATGAAAGGAAGACGGGCATAATTTCACAGGTTATCGATGGGCAGACAAAGCGAAGCTGGTGACGTCTGAGCAGCTTTTAGTGGTTAACTGCTGGTAGAGGTGATGGCGAGGTGTGAACTTCGATAGCCCAATGCTCATGTGAAGGTAAGCACCCTGATAATTGCTGATAAAAGGGACCCGTTCAGTGAGGACTTTCACGAATGGGAGCATGACTGCTGATGAGTGAAAAACGTGTAATATGCAGAATGGAGTTATTGGCTCAATGTGAATGATCGTTCTACAGACTTACAACGTAGAATTAAGGTGGTGAGTTTTTATTTGTGCTTGTACATCACTGCCCATGGCAGTCCCTCATTTGACTTAATCGGATACACGAGCGTGATCAATTATTTGTGAACTCGGCATCTTTAAAAAGTAGGCACGTAAAAATCCATCAATTTACACTGATCCTTGTGCTCATACAAAAGAATTGGATACACGTGTAAGAGTTCTTTATAATTGATGGTAATTACACTAAGATTATTTTTGTTCCTGGGTAGTGTTATTTCCTAATTGCTTATGCCTCAGAGTACAGAAAATGGGTGTGATTCCCCACAAACTTTGCTTTTGTGACCAGGACAGTGATATTTGGACATTTACCTATTTTCCAGATAGATTCAGTGCTGAGTAAACTTGGAGTAACTTCTAGAACATTCTAGAACTTTGCAGTAATATAAATAGTATAAATGTAGGGGCCTTAAGCCCACCAGTTCAGTTTGGTTCCAGCTGCCTAAGTGGATACATATCTGCCTTTTTCTGAGACGGCATCAAGAGTCTACAAGCATCCGGCAGACGCATTTTGCTTCGTCGGCAGCCAATGTATCAATACAAGAGCGAAAAAGTCCTCTGTAGAAGCATCTGCTAAGATTGTGAGGCCTCCAAGGCATATTTCGGCATGCCTGTCGGGGATCAAGACAAACCCTGGGCACATTTCACCTGCTACAATTAAACAAAACTCTGGAAGGTAAGATGGACAATTTTTGCTCGGAATTTTGTTACAGAACTTGTTACATTTAAAATTGTAAAAGTTTTTATTTTAAAATGTTTTACAATTTTAAATGTTATTGAAAAAATCTATATGAAAAATGTTGTGAGAATCTCTTACACATTAGTCACGGGTGAAAAATGTATTTTTGTAAGATGGTACAGAGGGTAAAAGAGCCATGAACTTGATTAGGTGCTTTCGTGACTGCAGGAATTACTCTTTGGTTTTTTCGGTAAAGTCACGTAGAAATAATAAATAAAATTATATAATAGCATACGTTTCGATTGCAACACAAGAAATCATCAGGTACATCGGTACAGATGTACCTATAATAGCATACCACGTTTCGATTGCAACACAAGCAATCATCATCAGGTACCTGATGATGATTGCAATCAAAACGTCGTATGCTATTATATAATTTAATTTTTTATTATTTCTACATGACTTTACCGAAAAAAACAAAGAGTAAGAGCCATGAAGTTCGCTATCCCAAGAATTTGGCGGGAACCCACTGACCACTCAACTGTTACTTCTGCATGGTGGACCCTTCCAAACGTCGGACTGGCAAGAATGCACCTGCTTTTACCAGTAAGGAGAAAGCTGCTTGGAACAGCTTTGTCGCAGTGGTTCGTGGCTTCCTGGGCAATCACACGTTCAAAAACTACGTGGAGCTGGTTGAGACTGGTGAAGAACTACGGCACAATGGGCTGTAGGATGTCCCTCAAAGTCCATATCCTTGATGCTTATCTTGATACATTCAAGAACATGGGAGCGTATTCGGAGGAGCAAGGCTAACGCTTCCACCAGGATATACTGGACTTTGAACGCCGCTACCAGCATAATCGTAAATCTCGAAAAACTACTCACTTCTAAATCTTTTGTAGTAATTTTTGTATTACTTTAATATAAATACATGTTGGTTTTTTCTGACTTTATATGTGAACAAATTCGCCCGTTTGTTCATTCAAAATAGGTAAATTTCTAAAGATCACTGTCCTGGTCACAAAAACAAAGTTTGTGGGGAATAAGACATTTTTTTATACTTTTTAAGCATAAGCAATTACGAAATGACACGATCCAGGAACAAAAATTGTGCTACATAGTGTTATAGATGTAAATGTTGCATTTAAACTAATGTAACAAGGTAGACCAAATCAGATGGTACAAGCCCTGCAAATGCATGCTCATGCCACTGCTGGAGTAAGGGCATCCACTGTAGAACTTTAAGACAGCCACTCTAAGAGGGTATTTTGGCTCATCCTTCTACACTATCTAGTTTTATCTTGGATAAATCGGCCGACTGTGGCCTCTACCCATTTATACTGCTGGGTGGCCCAAGACGCCGAATTTAATAAACTTGCCCGATTGCTTCAAGCGCTGGTGGCACGAAATAGAATTGAACCGGTGACCTCATTGATTGCAAGTTCAGTGTTGATCACCATTACACCACGGCAACAGCACAGTGACAACACAACACTTCATTCTCCAATCAAATCGTGACCGCGCATCTTGAAATTTCTGCCAATCATGGGGTTGCAGTGGGGGGCAGATCATTACATGCCTACTCAAAATGCGGCTTAGCTTCCACAAATTTTGTGAAACTGCCTCGACGTTAAAATGTCCGTGGTGAGCAGTCTGTTGATTTGGCACGGCTTACGCCAATGCTCTTTACATAGCAGTGTCTGCTTATAATAAAGGCGCTATGCACAAATGCGCCAAATTATGCTCAGCAGTGCCATGGCTAAGCCAGCTTAGCGAAACAATCCCAAGTGACGCAACAACATCCATTTGGAAATTGAGTTCTCGCTCAATTTGGCAGAAACAGCCCGCTGGCCGGGGTCTGGCCTGTCAAAACTGACGAACGTGGTGACGCAAGCCACGACACCACCACTCGAATCCCAATTAGAATCTAGCGCCGAGACGCTTGGGAGGTTTTTTTTGGTAGAGCACTCCATTCGCACGCAGCTCATCAGCACACAATTCGACACGGGCCCTCTTTAAAGGGACATGACCATCCACCACACATTAAGGTGCTGTTGAGCGGCTGAAAGACAATTTTTTTTAAAGCCAGCATCTGTCGGCTGCTGAACGCCAAAATGTCAACACGCTCTCCCCCCCCCCCCCCCCGTGCCTGCGGCTCCACGCTAAAAAAAACTGTCGCAGCCACGTTTTGGTTTTTTTAAATAAGGCGACATTGGGTGGCAGAGCCGCGCAGCGACCGGCTCTCGAGGTTTGCAAAAAAAAAGACGGCGCCGTGACGTTACGCTCCGACCACGTGGCAAAGCGACGAACGGCGCTTGCGTTGTACATCTATCATTTTAATGCTTGGCAACAAAATTGGGTCAGGCGCCAGAAGCTTGGCAAATGGTTCTAACTGAAATCGGCGGACCAGAAATCCCTGCCTTCCATGCCCTGATATGTGTAGATTGCTTCCGAAAGGAAGCAATGTGTAGCTCACCAACATTAAATTCAAGTGCTGTGTTGAATGATGGAAGGTTTTTTTTAACTATGATTTGTTTGGGGACACGGACAGCATGGACGGGGAGTGAAGTCCCTTTAAAAAAAATCCCTGAACCTCTGGCCAAGCTTCAGGCACAAACCTGACCCCGACCTCACCACCTTTCAGTGCAACACGAGATTGAAATCGGCTTCTTCATTCACGTCAGCTTCTCGTCGCGCACAGACGCCTACACATTCTAACATGAAACAGCATCGCACTAGGTTTGTGTCTAGTCAAGAATATAACCCTATGCTCGCCCCTGAACTTGGCAAGACTGGGCGAGTTGTGGCTGGAATCTACCATGGGCCCTGACTGCGATCTTAGCTGCTTGTCGAAGGATAAAAGGCAGGATCCTGAATGCTCTCGTCGTGAATATGAATCAGTGGCCAAAAGTGAAGCCCACACGCTGTATAATTTAACCAGAGAAAGCTCACCTCGCACAGTGACTGACCAGCACATGTCGCAAGCCGCCAGCAACAGAGCCATTGTCTCCAGACGAGTGACCACAAGCAGCAACTGTCAGGGGCTGGGAACCGTTCATCCTCTATCACAGCGGTAAAGGCGCAGCTGTGCAATTGCTTGCTCATGGCAATGGCTGGCAGCTCTAGAGAGAGCTCCCTCTAGGTTTTTTTTTGGTCTACTCTTCCACGCTGGCCAAACGTCTTGGAAGAGGTGGGAGCACACCCACCACACGTGACCTTACAGAAAATGCTGAGGCGGACGGAGGGGGTGAAGATTTAATAAACTCGCCCACCGTTTCAACTGCCACGCCATGGGATTTAATCGAACCGGCGACTTCTGGATTGCAAATCCATCGTGATATCCATGGGTTCTGCTTAAATCCCAAATTGAGATGGCGATGTGCTGCTCACATGACCAGGTCAGACAAATCAACGTAAAATGTATCTGCAACATATTTGTTTTGCGGTTTGCGACTCTTCATTTAGCATTTTAAGACGCACTGTTTGTCGTTTCGTTTTTGCTGCATTATTGCTGAAAAGCTTACAAAAATAACCGCTTTTGTTCACCTTTAATATATACCTTTACAAGGCCATCTTATTCAAGAGTGAAACTAAAACCCTAAATGATATGTAAAAGCTTATATATTTACAGCGTTTATTCCATAATTATTCAATCACTTAAGTTCTTTTAAACGTTCATATTTACTTTCAGACAAATTACTCTCAAAGGATTTTGTTGCTTGATTATTTTTTTTAAAACACGCACAAAGCTTAAGCACAGGGCCAGAGCCGATTATCTTTTCTACCTGCATTAAGTCGGCACCAGCTTCCCCATACGCTAATGCTCATTTAATTTGTACACATGCCCACCTATACAACCATGAGTACCGTTGTACCAAGGAACACACGCATAAAGGGACACAGAAAACTTTAAATGTCAGCTCCCCGTTGTACAAAATAAGAAAAAAAATAATTTTTTGAGTGTTGCGGTTTTCTGCCAAGACAGTTGACCAGGTATTTTACTCACCACTCCCCTCAGTTCCTATTGTTTTTAGAAAAGGTTGAAAACATCATAAGTTAAGCCCCGTCCTACGGCAGCACGGGGGAAATCCCGTTAAAATGGCTGCAGTATCGCAAATCCCAGGAGCAACCGGCGCGCCAATCACGCAGCAGCAACGCTCTCGCAAAATTCTATTGTCAAAATTTTGCTTCCACTGCCGTAATTTTGGCCGTCACCTACTGCCATCTCTCTTAACCTTTAATCACTTAATGTCTTACCATCCCACTCCACGGTAAGCACACCTCAGGCAGCCAGCTAACCTTGCGTGGAATTAAAGCACCGATTGTGGATTAAGGGGTCAACGAGAACGGGAGGCACGGGGTTGCAGGCATCTTTGGAAAGGGTTGTGTACGAGCACTGTGTGTCCGTGCCTTCCCGCGCACAGGTGCGTTGAGCCGAAGGGAGAACGCGAGCGAGGTTGCTTGTTAAGACACGCGAGAGTAAGAAGATGGAGACAGTGGCGTACACCGCCCCAGGGCCTCTTCCTCCCCTTACGCTTAACCAGTCACTTCTCCATCGCGCGCGGTATCGCACACCCACCTCTATATATACACCACGCAAAGCAAATTAATTACATTGGCCGACGGGTGAACGTGAGAAACGTTGATCGTGATGTTATGCGTATAATATATACTAATTATTAATTTCAAAATAATAATAAGTCATAATAATTTATAATCCACCTACGCATTCTGCAGATTTCATGAATGTGCCTATATGCAGTAAGGGAGTGAGGGGAGGTTAGGGAAATATTTAAAAAGATTTAGAAGTTCAGATAAACACATACTTAAGGCAAGGGGGCTTGCCCTGTTTTGACAGTGATGACACGCACAGCAGTGTAAAGCCAACATTGGTGCCTTGGAGCCTGGGTCTAGTGACCCAACACCAATGCCAGAGGCCAAGAGGCAATGCTAATGGACTAAAGGTGATGCTGGTAGCCACATAATACTTGCAATTCAATGCCAGCGGCCTAAAGGAAATTTTCTAGGGACCAATGCTAGCTGCCTAACATGTGTTAATATCCTACAATAGCACGAGTGTCCTGAAAGCAATATTAGAAGTTCCGTGCCAATGCTAGCAATCCAGCAAGAACAGTAGCCTATCGCCAGAGGGATAATGCCAACGCTCATGACCCAACACAAACATTAACAGCCCATGTGCCAGCGTCAGGGGGACTAACGCCAATGCTAGAGGACCAAAGGGAATATTCACACGAGGGTACAGTCAAACCGGACACACACACATAACAAACACTTGCACGCACACTGCAGCACAACAGAGAGAGCGCGTGATAGCGCGCGCATGCACGAACACACAAGATGTGCAACAGACACACATGCACACACGCAGAGAGTGGAGCCAAGCGTGTTTTCGAGAGGCTCCAGGTTGAGCGTGCTCGTGTGTGTGTGAAACACCACACAGTGCAACAGACACATGAGTGATGGGCAGAGAGGGGAGCCGAGATTGGATCCAGGCTGCGCGGCTATTCCTGTGTGTGTTTTGGGGCAACGCACACGCGCACAAGTGGAGCCAAGCGCGGAGCCGAACGCGGAGCCTAGCGCGCATGGGCATGGGCCCCTGTCTCTAAGCACGAGTGGTGATGAGGAACTTGGGCGAGTTGGAGGCGTAAAGTCGGGCCTCGTCTGGCTGGATGCCGACACGGTGCAGCGACGGCTCCGAGGCGCTGCGGTGAATCTTGGGCAGGGACTTCTCCAGCAGCTCGATGGATGACAGGATCTGCACGGGTGGATAGCAAACACGCGTGTTCAAAACGCACACATGGAAAAGCAGAAGTGTGTTGCTACGTGCTTGTACGCTTGCACATACACGCACATATGCAAGAGCACAAGTACACACATGGACGTGCACAAACACATTAATGCAAATGTACGCATACACACCATGTACAGTATTCACGTCGCCCCGAGATGCCTGGATCAGTCTTAGTTTACTTAAATGCCACCCACCACCCCCCCCCCCCCCCAATTTGCCAAGTCTATACATGCTATAAATCAAAGTGTAAATTGTTTCGGTTAATTTGGTTGTTTATCTATTATGCGTTTTTTATGAGACAAAGAAAGGAAACGACAAAATAATCGGAAAATTTAATGGTACAGTGACTCCAATGTTGGACAATCTAATCCCTTGGTGGAGGGGGCAAGAGGGGGATGAATCATTGCCCGCCCATCTGTATGAGGCTGAGGTAAACCCGGAGTTAATTTATGACACAATACGCTCCGCATCGCCGGTGAGAGGTGGTAATGAGGGGCAGTAATGAGGGGCAGTAGTCAGGGGCGGTGTTGAGGGACGCTGGTGAGAGGCGTTGGCGAGGGGTGGTAATGAGGGGCGGTAATGAAGGGCGGTAGTGAGGTGGTGAGGGGCAGTAGTGAAGTGGAGTGGTGAGGCCGGCAGTGTGGGATGGTAATGGGGGGCAGTAGTGAGGGGCGGTAGTGAGGGGTGGTGGTGAGGGACGGTAGTGAGGGGCGGTAGTGAGGGGAGGTGGTGAGGGGCAGTAGTGAGGTGCAGTGGTGAGGCTGGTAGTGTGGGATGGTAATGGGGGGCAGTAGTGAGGGGCGGTAGTGAGGGGTGGTGGTGAGGGACGGTAGTGAGGGGCGGTAGTGAGGGGTGACGGTGAGGGGCGGCGGTGGGAACGGGAGACCCGACCTGTGGAAAGAGTGGCCGTTCCTCCCTTTTCTTCTTGATGCAGTCGACAATGAGGCGTTTCATCGCTCTGGGGCAGTTCCCGTACGCCTCACCCAGGTCGGGGGACAGGTAGCCCCGGCCCACCATGAAGATGATCTGAAACGTATGCAAACACGCACGCGTGGGCACATGCTCATTTCAGGAAAGAAATCGGCGCAAAAGGAACAGAAAAAAAGACTAATAAAAAAGACTAATATAACGTCATCTGAACACAATTAAGGAAAATAAAAAAAAAGGAAAATAACTACAAACTCAAAACATTTGCTAATTACTTCGGATTAAAATTTAACATTCTAAATAATAGGTGACGTTTCAGGCAATGGCCCTTCTGCACAGCACATACAGCGACGAATATGTCGAGTATTTGTTGTTTGTGCTTGAGCACCACTGCCCACTGGAGTATCACCGAATAAATAATCTGTAACATGTATTCATGTGGTCAAAAGCCCTCTCCGGCCTGAGTGCAGAGAAGAAGGGAATTCTGTGTAAGCAGGTCCTAGGGGAGATGGGTGGCAGGGGCAGGCACTCAGTGTCGTCTCAAAGCGCTCTATGTGCTACGGGCTCCCTTGCCCGCAGGGGAATACGCAATGTTATGAATAAAACGCTTCTTTGCAGGCAGCGACCAATATAAACCCGCGAGGCACGCGTACACTTCGTGCAAAACACACACGGACGCGCACAACGAAGGGGAGACCAAAGCGTGAGGGGGCAGCAGCCATGGGCAAAAAAGTGGGAAGAGCAACTGCAAAGGGATGAACGGAACATGTGCAACGGCTACCTGATGGACAACTGACACGTGAATAGCAGTTTACTGATAGACGAGTGCAAACCGAGTGATGGGCGAGTGACGGATGAGCGATAGGCACACGGGTGACAATCAACCGATGGCCGGCTAAAAGGTGATTGACGAATGGGTTATGTGACTATGAGTGAGGGGTAACACGATGTCTTATTCTAATCACTCAGCTATTTCAATGCTAAATTATCCTGTTTGATTTGTACTAGGTGCCTCTGTGGATGTGTAAGCTTTGACTTTAACATAGCTATTTCTATGACCAGTCACAAGCTAATCACTCAGCTATGTCAATACTAAATTTTCCTGTTTTATATGTAAACCCCTTTGTCAAGGTGCCTCACCTCTCTAAACCAGCTTAAAAGACGCTAAGAATCTTAACAACGTTCATTGAAGCTGTCGTCCCGACAGGTCTGTTCCTTTCACCTGAAGGCCACTTGTGTTGTGGCCGAAACGTCGTGAGAATTTTATTGTGTTATTTTATTTATTTATTATTTTATTCTCATTCTACGTGACTTTACCGAAAGAACCAAAGAAGATGAATCCTTGCAGTCACGAAAGCTTTAAATCGAAAGGTAACACGATGGTTAAGGAATGAGAAAAGAGTGACACAAGTGGCTGATGAGAGATAGACAAGTGACTGATGTGGAGGATGACAAGACACTTGTGACTGGCGAGTGATGGTAGGCAAGTGACAAGAGGAATGAGGGGGAATGAGTGGCACACGTGTGACATGTCTTGGGCAAGCGACGAATAAGCGAGAGACAAACACTTCAACTGGCACGCACGAGCAACATCAAGTGCAACGGATGAGCGATGGATTCACGTAGGCCAAAGCAATCAGTTATCGAGCAAAGGGCGGGTGAGGGGGGCGGCACCTGGTCGCGGTTGCTGATATTGGAGTACGGTAGTCGCCCCGTCATGAGCTCGAACAGGACGATGCCAAAGCCGTAGACGTCAGACTGGAACGTGTAAGGATTGTCCTGCATGCGTATTACCTCCGGCGCCTGCCCGCACACACGCGCACGCACACAAAAAACTGAGGTTTACAACAAATGAAAGGAGACGATGGGAGCGAATTCCAGATAAAAAATAAGTGTGACGGAAGTAGCATAAACAGAAGTACTGTGACCTGCAGTGTGGTGAGTGGGTGAGAATGTGTGTGGGAAGCGGTAGTGTAGCAGTTAGCGCGCTGCGCTACAAACCCAGCGCAACAAAGTTCCATTCCCATTCGCGGCCACCAACAACATCGGTGACGATTATCTGAACCGGTCCTGGGCCTCCCCTAGGTCGACTCAGCCTCGAATTAGTACCTGGTGCGGTGTAAACATCACTACTTGGGAGACAAAGGGGGCCGGGCATGATGTTGGCCACCCACCCCTTCGTGTGGAGTGCCGGCCTTCATAGGTGCTCGCTAACAGCACTTGCAGTCAATTAAGGCTACACGGGGGATATTTGTCTTTGGGTGTTTGGGTCAGTGGTTGGTTGTGTTGTTGTGACCTGCAGTGTCGTGGGGTTTGAACACAGTGTGGACGAAACGAAACAGTCAATTTGGAAGACCAAGTCCTCAACACGGATGGCACAATGAATGAGTTAACAGGAACAGTGGCCATGGTAGTAACGATAGAAGAGTGACAAAGGACGCCACTGACCGCTGGTGAGCGAGTTAATCGAGTGAGTCACCGAGTGTTGAATCATCGATCAATCGCAAGAGCTTCGATAATGACACGCACTTGTGCAGTACGGCCCTTTGTCAATCCACTGCTGGATGAGGGCCTCTGCACACCATGCGGGTCGTAACGGACTGACCGCACTTCACCACGCAGCGTAGACATGGGAGCACAGAATTGCACCACAAATGGATTAGTGGAACGAGGTGAGAGAGATGATGAGAGAGGCGAGGGAGGTGAAGCAGATGAGGATGCGGAGGGGAGCCGCACCATCCAGAGGATGGAGCCGGACGGCTGCTCCAGCTGGTGGGAGCCGCTCCAGCGCGACTTGACGGTAGCCAGGCCAAAATCACCGATCTTCACCGTCAGCGCCTCGTGCAGGAAGATGTCTGACGCGCTCGTGTCAAGGCAAGACAGCCGGCGGAACGGGCGTGGGGCAATCGAGACGCAAGCCGCCACAGACAAAAGGTGACAGAATCAAGACGAAAAAAAAAGCAAAGCATCGTCACCAATATCATCATTAACCATGACCATTCCACCGCTGCACGTAGGCCTGCCCATGTTGTCACCATCCTGCATGAGCCCGCGATCCACCCAACACCTGAACACAACATAATTTCACCGTTCCAACAACACGTTGGATGTCCTTCCGGGCATGTTCCATCACTTGTCTGCCTGTCCATCTCTCCAGGCTTCTTTGTGCACTTTTCGGTTTTAGTTAAAATGTATTTTGTCATATCCACATATCTGATCCATAAAACCATTGGTTTATAACCTTTTCTTTAAGGCACAATCATGATCATTATTATCATTGTCAAATGAATCTCCTCTCAGTGAACACACTTAAGAAGGTTATGCTTTAAGACATGTTTCCGTCAACTGCAAATAATATGGAACTAGCTTTACTACCCGGCTTCGCCCGAGACTTGGATTCTTGTCTTGGATTAATACACGGCCTACGCGGAGGGTGGGGAGGGATGCGTGACGTCAGCAGGCACACTGCGTAACGCTGCCGCATGCGGGTGACATCACAGATGTGACGTCACCGCTCAATTGCCGTGCAAAATATATCCATTATTGCGCCCCCCCCTCCCAAAATAACTAAAGTCTATTTTTATACTTTTTGCATTGTGTACAGTCTGGAAGCTACCCACATGCCAAATTTCAAGTTTGTTGCATGTTGGGAAGTATGCTAAATATTTCGAACAGACACACATAATCACAAATTTCCCTTTTATATATATAGACTAGCTTTACTACCCGGCTTCGCCCAGGACTTGGATTCACCACGCCCGGCCGCCTTTGTCTCCCCAGTGGTGATGTTTATACACCACACCAGTTACTCGTTTGAGCCTGAGTCGACCTATGGAAGGCCCAGGACCGGTTCAAATAATCGTCACCGGTGGTGGCCGTGAGCGGGAATCGAACTCGGGTCGCCGGGTTCGTAGTGCAGTGCGCTAACCACTCCACTACAATGCGCTACGCTTCCACATGCGTGGGTCACATGACAGATTTCACGTCACAGCTCACTTGCCGTGCAAAAAATATATGCATTACTTAGCTCCCCCCCCACCAAAAAAATAACAAAAATGTATTTTAATAATTTTTGCATGGTGTACAGTCTGGAAAGTACCCACATGGCAAATCTCAAGTTTGTTGCATGTCGGGAAGTACATTAAACATTTTGAACAGACACACATAATCACAACTTTGTCTTTTATATATATGGAGATTATGATTGTCAACAACTACGCCTTTTGGCGTCCTCTGGTCTAACACCGTTTTGAGACGAGGCTCAAAAGAAAGCTGTCTCTGGTGTGGACCAATCAGTTTCAAAGACAAAGTACGTTTTTTTTTGCATTCAGATCACAAGTATTGTGGTTAATGCAGACATGATTCCTTGTAAAAGGTTTCAGTTTGGTGTTTTAACATTTTAACACCTGTTTTGTTGTCAGAAAAAAGGGGAAAACCTATTCTCAACTACAATAAAAACAACCACCAGCACAAACAATAACTATTACAAAACAACTACCGGCAGAAAGACAACAGCTGGCACAGCCAGAAACAATCGGAGACCCAACCACGGGCGGTAAAAATGAACAACAAGGAGCTGCAGGGACGGCCATGGCAGCCATGGCAGCATCATTGAGTCCCAGGGCACCTTCAAGGAGCTGGGGAAACATTACCAAAAACAACAACAAGGCAGTTGCCAGCGGCTTGCAATGAGGATACTGTTGGACTTGAGGTCTCGATGGATGATGTTCTTGGCATGCAGGTAGCTGTCATCGAGAGGGGATAAAATATGAAAGGTCAAAAGTCAGCAGCATCCCGCAGCTTTGACGGACACTACAATGTGAAACGTGGAAAAATACTGCTGCTGCCATCAAATAGTATTGCTGCAGGGGCCCAGGGGGCACAGCAATGGGTCTGTTAATAGGTACGACATGACAGGGCATGAGCCAGAAGGGATGGATAGGGGTGGGGTTAGGGTTGCTTACGCAACCGAGTGGGGCTCCAGTAATATTTTTCAGAGGAGCAGTGTTTTGTGCTGAAGCGGCCACATCCCTATTAAGGCATGTAAAATTATTCTTCAACTCGCATCGATTACAACTGAGCCTTCTGCTCGCTGTCCCTAACCTCGTCCCAAACACATGACACTACTAATAACTAGCATGCAACGATGATAAATTCATCACTAACCGCAAATTGTTACATTAAATTCGAACAAAACCATCTAGTGCTCAATTCATAATGCTCTTGAAACATAACTATGAACTCTAAACCCTTAACAAATCACTTCAGCATGTCACCCTAAACAAAGCTCCAATGACCTACAACTTAATCCCTTACCAGACAGTCCCTGGCATTATTTACCACAAACGGCCCAATCTACATGTTGCTGTCAAATGTCGCTTTTCGTCCAAACTTAAGCATAAAAAATATAATTCACCAATGTCTCTATCAATGACAAGGGAATAGCCAAGGCCAATAAAATTAAATTGTCAACGACAGTCGACAGGCAATATGTTTTCACTAGAGGGCGCTCACAGCAGCGTGAGGTGGCGCAATGAACAATAAAGACGAAGGCGGCCAAGTCTAAAAAAAGGTCGAACGTGGCAAAGCAGAGGAGGGGCAGGCAGATTGGGGGGGGGGGAAGAGCACAATCGCCATTCAAACGCAAGCCCTACCCCTAACAAACCCACCAACCAGGCACTTGCCAACCAGACACTAGAATTAGCAAGGAACTATTACTACTAAGCCTACATGTAACCAACTCGTACCAGCCCTCTCACTGACCCTCACTCTACACACACAACTAACCAACTAGGCACTCCTACTCCTCCTAACCCTGTGTTGGCGAGCGTGTGTGCATACATGTACATGAGCGTGTGCTCGTGTGTGTACGTGCGAGTGACAGTGTACACACGTGTGCGTGCACGCGTGTGCATGCGCCAATGCACACGTTTACACGTGTTGCCGTGTGTACATTTGGCGTTATCGTGTGCGTGCACGCACGTACACCTATGTATATCTTCGTTCCTTTGTTTTATTTCGTTCGATTGTTTGCCTGCTGGCATGTTCATTGACACATACATGTGTGTGTGCGTGTGTGCGCCCGTGTATTTGTGCATGCGTGCTCACTCCATGCCCTGCGCCGTCTGCTTGCCGATGTCGATGAGCTGGTACATCTCGAACTTGGTGTCGGCCACGTGCAGGTGGCGGTAGAGGCTGGAGCCCTCGCACCACTGCGTGATGATGGCAAGACGCGGCTGCGTCATGTAGCCCATGAACAGCAGGATGTTCACGTGCCGCGTCTTCCTGCGGGGCCAGCAAACACACCCACGAGGAGAGGAGGGGAGTGAGATAGAGGTGAGTGTAGGGCATGGCGAGTGCAGGGGAAGAGCGAGGGAGAGAAAAAGGAAGAGTGAGGAAAAAGTGTAGGTGAGTTGATGAGAGTGAGAGACAGTGGAGAGGAGCGGGGTAGGGGGGGAGTGTGAGGGATGGTGAAAAAGTGAGGGGGCAGTGGAAATTAGAGAGGATGAAGAAGAGTGAGGGAGAATGAGGGAGCATTGTAGACGTGGGGGAAGCGCAGCAAAGCACAAGGAGGCATCGTTAAGCATGAGAAATTAAGACGGAGCATGTGGGGAAGCTCAGGATAACAATCGGAAGCATGAGGACAATGGATCAATGCCCGACTCCGTCTGCTCATGCCGACTTGATGACTTGAGGAGATTGAGTGCACCAGACGTGTGAAGGGAATGGTAAGGGCAGAGGAGGGCAGCAGATGGCAGGGCAGGGCAGTAATGGCACTCACCTCAGCACAGCCACCTCGTTCTTGAAGGCCTCGAGCTGCTGCGGCGTGGGCCCCGTCACCTTCAGAATCTTCACGGCCACGTCGCCTGCGCCATCGCACACAACATCGATGGTGACGACATCAACGTGTGACACCGCCGCGCTCCAGTAGCGGCGGCGCATTAAAAACTACCGCGGTGTCGCCGTAAAACCATATGTTGCACAGCTCTCTATTTTTTCCCCAATTTTATGTATGTTGAACTTCTTTCGCACCGTACGTAGCCAACTGTGCTAATCGGAGATGTGGGGGAAGGACAAAAAAGAAAAAAACAAAAAGCAGTTCTAAATAAATAGTTTTCAACCTAGATTTATCGAAATTTTACTACTGGTATCCTCTCATGACATGAGGAATCCATTGAGAAATCTTGGCAAGCAGTGCAGCTATACTGTTGGAGAACGGTCTGCTGAAGCAGATATCAGAGCCACCTCTGTGATCCTATTAAGTGACCTCTGAGTTACGCAATAGGGGACAGCACTTTCCCATCAACTTTGCGATACGTTGTCTATGTGAAACGGTGAAGAATGCTTTAGCATCGACAGGCTTTACGTGGAAAGAGCTAAGTGATGGGTCAAGACTGTGGACAAGAGGAAGCAATTGGGTTGCTTGATGTGTCAGTGACACGAGGCATATTAATTAAAGAAAACAGCTTATTTGGTTGCATCTTCCTTTTAAAAAATCTCTTTGTGTAACCTTGGGCTAAGAATGCTGTGTGATGAAGAGAGAGTTCCCCTTTGGCCAAATTTCCACAGGGCGGCGACTGGCAAGGATGATGAAGTCACGGGCTGTAGCAGCATTGGCAGCTGGAACGTACCATGCCACTTGCCCTTGTAGACGGTTCCAAACGAACCGGAGCCAATCCGTTTCACCAGCGTCACCTCCTCCTCCTTCACCTCCCAGTAGTAGCTCGAGTCTCGGTTGCCACCAATACCCTCGCCTTTCTAGAGGCCGGGGAAAGTTACGTTGTTATGAGAGCGATCGACGGAGAAGTGTGATGTGATCACATTGAACGAGAAAGTGAGTGAATGACTGGATGAATGAACAAGCAAGTGTGTGAACAAGCGAGTGAGAAACCGATTGAGTAAGCAAAAAAAACGAGTGACTGAGTAGGTAAGCAAGTGTATTCATGAGTATGTAAGAGTGTGTTCGTGAATGAGAGAGGAAATAAGCAGGCAAGCAACCAATTGGGCAAGCAAGTGAAAATAAAATGAATGCATGGGAGGTGAGCAAGTGAGCATGTACAGGAGCGGTGAACGAGTGAAAAAATGAGCAAGACAAGGGAGATACCAAATAAGTGAGCAAGTCGGCAACAGGGCTAGCATGCGAATAAGCCCACGGACGAGCAAGTGCAACAGCAGGTGAGCAGGCAAGGGAGAGTGAACAAACGGACGAGAGAGGGCAGGGCGAGCGAGCGCGTTGTCATCCTCACCGTCAGACGCTTATCGTCGGACGACGGGAGCTTCTTTTCCCGCGTGACGGGCGACCTTTGCCCTTTTGACCGCCCCACGACGCCCGACTGGCTGGCGGGAGGGCTGGCGCCCGTGTGGCTCCCTGCACCGGTGAGACGTTTTCATGTCACAATGTGTTTTGTATTTATAACAGCATTGCAGCCGCGGCGAGTTATTTATTAAC
This sequence comes from Petromyzon marinus, assembly GCF_048934315.1. Classification (NCBI taxonomy): domain Eukaryota; kingdom Metazoa; phylum Chordata; class Hyperoartia; order Petromyzontiformes; family Petromyzontidae; genus Petromyzon; species Petromyzon marinus. Next base: position 13,269,365 of record NC_133712.1, read on the forward strand.
TAGACCGCAAATGGGTCATTCAAGTCGACTTGTCCGATTTTGTAAAAGAATGCGATTTACGATGAAGATGCCATTAATCTACCGGCCACTATTAGCCACATGATAAAGGCCCCTCATCACAACTAATACAAAACACTCGTCCTCATCCGATACAGAACCCTAACCTCATCACATACAGCCCCAATAGTAATATCTGATGTAGAACCCTCACGCTCATCGAATACAGAGCCCTCATGCTCATACCGATATAGAAACCTAATTTCAAATTATATAGAATCAATAGTCTCATCAATTATAACCCTCATCTCTCATCCAAGAGAAAATCTTTGTCTCTGCCAATAAGTGCTACAGGACCCTTGCCTCATTAACGAACCCTCGTCATCAAATATTAAGCCCTCAACTCAACTATTCCAGAACCATTATCACATCTGACAGCGAGCCTGCATCTCATCCAAAACAGAGGCCTCATGTCATTTAAAATATAACCGTCGCCTCATTTGATACAAACAGTCAAGTTTTATTTCTTCACATAAACCAGTGCACGTCTGGCAAAGACCACCTCTGATAACGAGCCCTCCTCTTATCCAATAGAGAACCACTCATCTGACACCAAATCGTCTCATTCACCATAAAACCTCATCTCGTTAAGATGCTTCAGTTTGGCGCCCAGTGCCATCAGCCAATTTCACGTGGCGACATTTAATAAAGAATAACCTATAAAGCAAAAGAAAACATTTTGCTAAATAAACACCTTCAAAATTCATCAAAACCACACTTAAAAATTGTCGGACAATTCACGACCAACGGCGGAACTTGCATACACAAGGAGTCGTCGCTACAGCTCCATCACTATTGAAAATAATTTGTTTTACTTCTGAAATACATTGGCAAGTTGGCCGTTGTTTAGGCAGTTTTACCTCCTGATTGGTGGGAGGATGAACTTTTCAAGAGACTCTGAAATAGGAATTGAAAAGAACAACAATTAATTATTTAACAAATTTCAACCACAGGCAATTTACAAATTGCCTATGGTTAACTGTAGACATACAGACGCGCATGCACAAGTGTGATACAGAATAGTGCGCGCTCAACTCAGAGACACAAACATTCCCCTGTATAGCCATATACATTATTAAGGCGGGTGCTGTTAACAAGCACCCATTAATGCTGACATTGCATGGCAGTATCAAGCACAGCCTGATATGGGCATCTTTGCCTTGTGCAGGTGTGAGTGATTATTTCTATAATTTGTGGTAAAAAATGCATATTGAGGCCATGTGAAGTATGTAAATATGGCTGTCGCCTGATGAAGCTAGTTATAATTACCGGGAAAACATCGTCCTCAGATTGAAAATGTTGTGGCTTTGTTCTCCAACACACCGGTGTGCTGTACTATTAACGAATCGGCACGTTCTGTTTACGTGACAAACCTTACTAATTGGCTGTGTCCGGTGGTGGCGGGTTTAACGACACATTGAAATATTTACGCGATCTAACGCACAAATAAAACCTGTATGATGATGATATTGGTTGCACCGTACGTAACCAACCATGTCTATGCCTTGCTGTCAGGAAGTGAGTCACAGGGCAGAACCAGGTCTACAGGTATTTCGACTGAGATGGCGGCTGGCCTCAACATTTTTCATTTCGTCTGTTATTCATTAAGAATTTTTTCGTGCGAAAAGAGGCGAATGGGTCTGTGGTTCTTTAGGTTAGTTTTATCTACATTTATTAACATCAAAATTATTTCACACCTCCGATTAGCACGGTTGGTAATGTACCGTGCTTTCAAAATACATGCATACAGACCAGGCAGAATTCAGACTGTGGTATTTTATTTGTGTTGAAATCTCGTAAACAAGTCAGCGAATTATATTCCAACAACTGGTTCCGCTTACCCTGTTTCATACTGCAATGCCTTGGGGAGGGCCTTCATTGATCACGTTTAATGATGATACGACTAGCACAACAAGACAAAGACCCCCCCTATTGCCTTAATCAGGGCAAGTGCTGTTAGGGAGCACCGATGAAGGTTAACACGGCACACGAAGGGGCGGGTGGCCAGCACCACACCCAGCTGCATGTCTACCTGTGGTTATTTTCACAAAATTCGCCAGGTTCTCGTTTATGTTCAAGTCGACCTAGGGGAGGCCCAGGACCAGTTAAGATACTCGTCACCGATGTTAAAAGTGAGTGTGAATCTAACTCGTGTCACCAGTTTTGTAGTGCAGTCCGCTGAACCACTGGACGACCGCTCTCCACGACTGGCAAGCAAGAACAACAACTGCCATTCGCCACTAAGTGGCGGTGATGTCACCATGGCACTTGTGAAGTGTCGAATGCCTGCTAGCAGGTCGTTATGGGTCGACTGAGATGCAGCACCTGTGCCCCCTACGACTGGCAAGCACGCACACACACACATGCGCACGTGACCTCACCTCTATGAGTGAGGCATCCACAGGCGTCGTGGTGCTCGGGATGTGCACATTGGGTGTGGATGTGGAGCGCTCGCGAGAGCCCAGCGACCCCCCGACCTCCACGAGCAGCGGAGGGAACGGGAACGCGTGCGAGCTCGGTCGCATGTCGGGCGACCTGACGGGGACGACAGGCCGAGGTCATCCTCACCATCGTGGCATAATTCGTAAGAGCAGGCCCATTGTCTGCCTGCCGGTGTAATGGTACAAATGTGAAAATAACCCGCAAATTACTAATTTAGGAAACGCAAAGCAACCGTCGTCGCCTCCTACAAAAAAAAAAACAGAACAAGACCCTCCTGGAAAAAAGCCTTGATGCTCGGTGAGGAATTAATAAACAAGAGAAATATAAAATAATGAGCATCACAGTCGAGCCACTGGTTGGGCATCCTGGCTTCACAAGCGCTTGTGGCGACATTAGATAATGGCCATAAACCGCATCAGCAAATTAAATGAATGCTGCGGATAGCTTGTGCACACATGGATAGTCAAAGATACTCCACGACAAGCAATGGGAACGTATGCGTGAACAACTGTTCCACTGTTGCTCATTGCCCAGGAACTTCTCTAATATTCACTCCATGTTTCCCAAGCTCTTGAGGAGTCAGGCATGAAGACCCGCTCTCACCAAGGCTATTGACGGTGATATTATATATTTTTATTATAGCTGCTTAAACACTGAACAATCTACCAGATGCATGAAAAGGTTGCAGAATCTCAAATTATTCATATCATTACTTAAACACACTTGCACAATATTTGCAACTGTTACAGCTAGAGTAAATTCAAAATTGAGCGATGTGCACCGTTATTTATTGTGTTTGACTATGGTGCGGTGTTCATGTGCACTGTCCTTAGCGTCTTGTGCCTGTTCTTGATGCTGTATGAAAACATCTGGCATTGCAGAAATGTAGACAGTACAGGATTTGAAATACTTGTACTTGTAACATTACACGTTTGCCATGTGTACGTGTGTGTTACTTGGCAGCATGGACACCCTTGCAAATAAGATGTTTCATCTCAAGCAATTTGGCAGGTAAAATATTGTTATAATAAAACAATGTAAAGTGGTGTTGGGCAGGCGTGGTGTGGAGCAGCGAGCGATGTCCCTGATGCTGATGGTGAGCGGCGTTACCCATGGCTCGATGCCGGCATGGCAGACATTGGCGGGCGGCTTAAGTAGCCCGGTGAGATGGGGCTCGGGTGGTCACACCACGTCAGGTCCCGCATGTCCGGCTGGATTCGGTTTCTACACGAGTGAATCGGGACGAATTGGGTGAGAGTTAGAGAGCACATTTTTACATTTAATTAACTAAACACATGACATGTGCTGTCGTGGTGGAGTCCAGTGTTATGAAATTATAAAGTAAAACACAACATTCTGTTTCAATAGACAACGGGTTCTTCGACCGGATTATTATTTGTTTAGTTTATTAGTGAATAACCACCATCCAGTAGTGTACAAAGTTCTATGGGATAATTAATTTAGTTAACGTATTCTGTCTCATTCAGCAGTGGAGGCACAAAGGCTTGTAAATTGTTAAAAATGTTTCCACAATCCACCACGGAAGCGCATAATACATTTTGTGAAATGTTGCTGTGCTGCGCTGCGCTTATTGGACCTCATTGTGTTTGCAGAAGCTCTGAGCCTATACCAGCTGGAAACCCAGCGGCATCTGCTCAACAGTCCACATTTCCTGAACATTGGCCGAGCCCCCCACTTCTGAAAAAATAGCCCCCCTCCCCTTGTAGATTCGTACAGTCAAAACATGGACAAGAATGTAAACATGAGTAAAATTAAGCAATGGGCGTGGCTGTAGCCTTCTATAACATATATTGGTATTGACAGCTAGAGCAGAAGGCATGTTGGACAACAGCGGAAAGTATTGTTCATCATTCCGTCAAGCAGTTTAACATTCACACTACGTTTGTTTAACCCTGACCGTCTCACGCCGGCACTCTCGAGTTTTTCGTACAACTCCCCCGGTTCAACAAGGTCACGCTACAGGGGCCGGCGCCGCACGCACTTGAGCTGGTGGAGGTTGATGCAGACCATGGGCACCTCCGTGCTGCAGCGCTCGTGGAACTTGTACCCGCACGTTTGGCAGCGGAAGCCATTGAAGAGGAAGCGCAGGCAGAAATCGCAGTAAACCAGGGACAGGAACGTCTTGCGCACCTGTCGAGGGATTCGCGAAGAACGTGCAGGGGACAAGGGCGGGATCCGGCGGTCAGGCACCATTCGGTAAACGTGTAACGATTCACCACCCCGCCCCCTCCTCCCAGGGTGGGTGCTGCTTTTCAATTACTCATCAAGATACATGAGATGCAATTTGACTCAAAATTGCCTCGCGTTTATCTTTTTGGTATATGACATAATTGGTCAATTGTTCGATTATCCCGAATGTAACATCAGCGCAAAATATACACACAAAAGTTTAAAAGTGCAGCCTTGCAATTGCTTGCTCGTGTCACTGCTGGTGGAAGGGTCTCTACGAGATGGATCTCAACAGTCATCTAGAAGGTTTACTGCCCGACTCTTTCATGCTGGGTAAACTTCTTGGAAGAGGTGTGAGTACCTAAACTTTACCATGTATGTATATACAACTTATTTTGCACCGTACGTAGCCAACCGTGATAATCACCAGAGTCGATTGACAAGTTGCCAATGTTAACCCATTTATCCTGCTGGGTGGAAAGTGGTGGGAGCTCTTCGAAACTTTCCCATTGTTTCAAGTGCCGCCAGGAGATCGAACCGGCAACCTCTGCATTGCAATTCCACTGTGCTAACCATTACACTCGAAAACAATTCATCACACACAATTCAATCCTTGCATCATTATATGTACATGGTATTCAAACTTGACTTTAATTAGCAAATGAGAACAAACCGGGATGAATGAAAGACGAAGACAACACAAATGAGACAGTACATTGGGGCAAAAACATTTTTTTCCAAAACATCGAATGGTAAAACCTGAATCCTGGCAATTCTTCGACTCATGGGGAAGGGAGAATAATTACAAGCCTGGTCATCTATCACTCAGTTCTGCCTCAGAACCAAACAAGCAGATTTAGTCAGTCCATCAGCCACGCGCAGAGACGATTACGTCAATAACAGATTGGGGAGGGGGGGGTGCAAGAACGAGCGATGGTCTCAACACCCAAGACTGCAGTCCTCTTCCCGGATCGAGCGGAGCCCTTCAGCCGAAAACCACGCTGCCACTGTGCCAACTTCTCTCACTGCGCTGCCACAAAACAGGAACCGGGAAGTGTTGCAACTATTTGGTCAGGAACGGGAAGCAAGTGCCGGGAGAGATGGGGGGGGGGGCTGTACACTCGCTGCGTTGCGCCGCGTCGTGCCGTGTGCGATGCCGTGAGCGACTCACAAAGTTGTGTGTGGTGAGAAGCACGTTGTCCAAAATTTCCACCGAGAGCTCGTCCCCGATGAACCACGACACGTCCATGTTCCAATCGATCATCTCCTTCCCACTGCGGGCACAACAGTGATTAAAAGCAAGAAAAGACACACACGTACATACACAAAGTAAAAAAAATTTCCCGTGTATAGCCTAAACAGACTGCTGGGGCAAGTGCTGTTAGCGAGCACCTACTAAGGTCGGCACGGGATACGAGGATGGCCAGCCCCCACACCCGTCCGCCCTCGTCTCCCGAGTGGCGATATTTTCACATCGCACCAGGTACAGACACACACGTGATGAAAACTTGAGGTCATCAGGAGGCGATGACATTGATGTCAATATACCGCACCATAGCTTCCTTTCTTCTTCTAGATACCGTAGTTGTTGTCAAGTTGACAAATTTTATCGCAGTCTGTGTCACAGCACTTTGCAGTGCTGTACAAAACACCCATCTCCTTAGTCTTTACAAACTGTGTTCATTTTACACCGATTGAGAGCCACAGGTAGGATTGAGAAGTCATCCCGGAAAGAACTTAATGAAGATCACAATGGGTAAGACCCCAGTAACTTCTTTTTTCTCACACCACTGCATAGGGACCCCACGGTGGCGAGATGTTAACTACTCGCCTGGTATACAGGAGGTCGGAAGTTCGATCCCAACTCCGACGCCTGTATATCTGGAGTTTGCATGTTCGCTCTCCCTGTGGTCGTGTGGATTTTTCTCCGGGTCCTCTGGTTTTTCTCTCCACATTTACAAGCATGCGTTTCGAATGTTTAGCTGCTGCAAATTTCTACATGATGAGCCACTTCGTTGAGCTATCATTTGTGGCCAGGTCGCTTCTAAACAAGAGCTACATAGCTCAGTGGGCCTGACCAGGTAAATAAAAAGTTTAGTTTTAGGATTTTATCATCGTGCTGTGTAGCTCTCCGATGTGCTTCTGGGTTGGACTCACGTGTTGTGCGGCACAGTGTCTGACATTTTGGCCCTACGTGCCGGAAGGTTCTTCAGGAAATTAATCGAAGCGTTGACCGGTGAGTGAGCGGTGGAGCGGGTAGAGGGGTGAGCGAATGGACCGGAGAGAGCGGCGAGCGCGGCGCCCTTCCGTACCGTTCATTCACCCTGTAGACGCCGCAACAGTGCGTGGTGAGGCCACGAATCGTGAGCGCCTTCATGAGGCTGTCCTTCACGGTCACCCCGCTACGAGCAGGAACCTACGAGCAATGCACAAAGCACAAACGCTGAGCATCAAAAAGACCGATTTTGATTACAATTAATAATTGATTTAATGGTAAGGATACGTAATGGATTTGGCCAAATTTATGTCATGAGACTCTCCACCACCCGATAGTCTGACTTCCTGGGGTCTGTCCTGAAGATGCCTGATGCAGTTTCAAGCAAAACATCCAATTCACATGCTAACTTTGGTTGTGAGGATTGTTCTTAGACTTACCGGTGAGCTGAAACAATAATGCCTGGCGCCTTAAAAGCTTGTGCATGCACAAATGTAATTAGTTTGGCTATGTGGCATGATCATTAAGTGGCCTCATCTAAAAATATATTATGAATCACATTACTGGCTGTGAAAACCTACGTTTAATGCGAACTTGAACATGTAAATCAACATATCAACATGCCTAATGAGGAGTTTTTGATCAGCAATAGTACCTGCTATCACTGGCGGAGCCAGTGGGGGAGGTGGGGGTCGCACGTGCCCCCCCAATGATCCGATCGAAATCCCTAATTTCGATCGGATCATTGGGGTTTATTAGTAATAAATCAACATTTTGCGACCCCCACAGCCACTGTGTAGCATATTATTACGTGCCAGGGACTCTATGAGATGATAGTACAATAGTCTGAGTCCATAATTGGCAATAAGTAACGGCAAAGCAGTTATAAGTGACTCACAGGATTGTGCGCAGTTGCGTATACAGGACACGACTTCCCTGACGGCATTCACCTTCAGCGAGCGCGATGCCGATCACACAATGCGGTTGGAAATCGACCCTCGATCGATGGCTGCACCATCGCCGCACACGCGTCGAATAGAAAGGCAGGGACAAGTCCTTACTTACTAACAACTCCTATAATTTTTAATTGCTGGAGGGGTTGCCCCCCTCCACCTGAAAATCCTGGCTCTGCCATTGCCTGCTATGAAGTATAGATCAGAAAAATGGACACTCACAAGAAGATTTCCATTCTACGTGGTGACTTTACCGAAAGAACCAAGAAGATGAATCCCTGCAGTCACGAAAGCTTTAAATCGAAATTTAAGATGCACAAAGTAAGCATGGAGATGTGCATGCTGGGAATTAGACTGGGAGAGAATGAAAAAAATAAGAATCAGTGGACGTAAAATAGAGACATCAATTTGGGTGTTAAGAAAAGTAAGTGGTCCTGGGCAAGATGCGTCGCTAAGGGATGATGGTCGATGGATACGACTAATGACAGTGGTAAGCGATGCCGGAGAGTACGCCCACCGTGGAAGAGAGCAATGTAATCAGCTCATGTGCGGATGCTCGGTGATTTGTCAGATCGCGAGGATCTTGATAAATGGCGATGGCTTGGAGAGGCCTTAATCCAACGGTGGACAGATTATGGCTGATGATGATGCAAAGTGTGCTTATATACAACTGCTAATGTGTTTTTCAGCATATGAAGTGCAGCGTAGAATAAAGATCGCTACAGACAGACATGAGCTGGCGCCCACGGTGGTGCCGTACTCACCACGGTGCGCTGCTTGTTGGGCAGGGAGACGCGCACGAGTGTGGTGCCGGAGCGGGTCGGCTCGGCGTGAGCCCCATCCTGGGCGCCGTTCATTCTCCCTGACAGCGCTGCGTGCGCCGTCGATGGCGGTGGAGGAGGTGGTGGTGGTGGTGTGGGAGGAGCCAGCATCACAGTCCCGCCCCCTCCACCTGCCAGTAACAACATCAAACGAGCAAACAGATGAAGTGAAAGAATCAACGGCAGCACGGCGGTAACGTTTTGCTTTAATGAAGAGAAGAAATCTCTTTGAATGTCTACCCAATTGTGCATGTGTGTGCTCCTATGTGTCAGTGTGTGCCTGTGTGAGTGATAGTCCAGTTTACCATGAGTGTAATAATTGGGCAATTCATCAATTGAAACAAATTCTGAACCTCACGTGAGAACAGATTATTCACAATGTATGCCAATTACACGTGAACGATATCCCAATGTGACAAATGAGGTAGAGGAAATGCAAACAAGGGGGGGTAAATATATACAATAAAGAAACAATTCCGCAACAGAATAATAAAATCTCAATTCATAAAAAGCGTACCGTGTAGCCATGCTTTCAATGCACATGTCTTTGCATTTCAAACATGTATGTGTATACTTGCATACAAAGGTTTGTACCTGTGTACATGTGCATATGCCTATGTGCCCAAGAATGCATGTGAATGCTTGCTTGTGTCTTTGTCTTTCATGTCTATACCCGTGTGTACCTGTAAACAATTGCGTGTACATGCCCGTGTACCCTGACATGCATGCGTGTACCTGCTTGCGCACTAGTGTGATTGTGTGCGTGTCTACGCATGCTCACTCACGTTCAATCGATTATTCGTAAATTCACTTTCGCGGTAAGTATTCGTGACACGCATCACTTGCATCACATCAGAATTCCACTTTCGAATCCAAGCCCAAACTTGTAATAATGAAACGTGTCTACGTGCATAATACAATCGTGCATGCACGCATTAGTGATGCTGATACTTAACTTTCCTAACTTGCTTATACATGCAACAGCAAGATGTCTGACACAATATAACTGGATAAACGACTCCGTTATTTTCCTGTCATTTTCTAATTGAGCATTATTTACTTTTTTTTTTTAAACCACCAAACAGAGGGTCACCACATCGTGTGCTTTCAGATGCACTTCTGTGGTCGTGTGGAACACTTTTCCTTCCAATATTAAAAAGCCATTGGAGCCATGCACTTTTAAACGTAGTTTGAAAGTTAATTTCTTTAGAACAGCTTTTTGTGTTTAGTTTGTTGTCCTTTCCCGCACCTCTGATTAGCACGGTTGGCTACGTGCGGTGCGAAAGAAGTTCAACATACATATTTCTCATTCATTATCCTCTACTACACCCACAATATGGAGATCCCTTCCTCCAGCCATCCATGCTGTTGACTCCCTGTCTCTGTTCAAGTCCAATCTTAAGAACATCCTCTGTTTCATCTGCTTATGACTGTGTTTCTAGAAAATAAATATGCCAATTGTTTACGTATATCATTTGGTATGTAGTCACATTTATACATTACGTAAATATATGTTACGTCATATACTCAAACAGAGACCCATATACTCACATACCATACATTTACTTAGGGATCCATACTCTTTGGTTCTCTTCGGTAAAGTCACGTAGGTAAAAAATAAAACAACAAAAAAATCACGACGTTTCGGCCACAACACAAGTGGCCTTCATCAGGTGAAGGGACCCAACTGTCCAGAGGACAGCGTTGGAGTGAAGAAAGCCAAGCGCAGGTCGCCTCCTTTAAGCTGTGAGGGGGTAAAACAGAAAACGCCTTGACAAAGGAATCATAAAATGTGCCACTGTGAAAGCTTGGACATTACACCACCGTGAGAGTTTGGAATGCCACTACTTGAATAAATATACTGTATCATTGAAAATTAGTTTAATGTTTGGTTCGATTTAAAACATCTTTCCAATGGTTGCTTAACTTGAAACCATCTTCTCGGTTGAAATTGTGTGTGTTTGTAAATCTGAATTGCCTCGTGAACAAATCTCTGATAAAAACCCGTGGGTTTGCAGAGGACCTTGGTATCGGAGAAAACTATATTGTGATCACCCACAGCGTTGTAACAGTGATCAGCTACGGCAGAAGAATTCGTTCTGCCATGTTTCAAATCTGATTTGTGCTCGCGAATTCGGTCAGAGACATGTCGTTTCGTCTCCCCGATATAGCAGTCACCACAGGTGCAGATCAATTTGTAAACCCCGGGGTACTGTAAGTCAGAATGAAAGATGTTCTAAATCGAACCAAACATTAAACTACTTTTCAATGGTACAGTATATTTATTCAAGTAGTGGCATTCCGAACTCTCACGGTGGTATAATGTCCAAGCTTTGACAGTGGCACATTTTATGCTAATTCCTTTGTCAAGGCGTTTTCTGTTTACCCCCTCACAGCTTAAAGGAGGCGCCCTGCGCTTGGCTTTCTTCACTCCAACGCAGTCCTCTGGACAGTTGGGTCCCTTCACCTGATGAAGGCCGCTTGTGTTGTGGCCGAAACCTCGTGATTTTTTGTTGTTTTATTTTTTACCTACGTGACTTTACCGAATAGAACCAAAGAGTATGGATCCTTGCAGTCACGAAAGCTTCAAATCTAGAATTTACTTAGGGACCCATAGTTTCACAGAGATCCCTAGAATCACATTTACCCAGACACACAGAGACCCACAGATTAATATGTAAACCCATCTACTTGTGTAGAGACACAAAATCACAAAGACAGCTGTGGACTCGCATATAGACCTTTTACTGCCACGATCTTTATCATAAATATGCCCACGATTTCTGTACACTGTCTTGAGATGCGGTCATATTGAGATGCTATATAATACATAATGTATTGTAATTGTGTAAAACACATGGATAGATTTGTTTTAATCCATAGGCCGAGCAGGCAAAATGCCTTTCCTTGTCTAGATTTTCTGTCAAGCTGCCCAGGCAGGGCTGCCCAGGCGAGAAGCGAGGGAAGGTGGTCGGGCCTCCCTGGCCTCAACTTTACACACAGACTGTTTAACGGCTCGGTAGTAAGTAAATGTGTTGCAAAACAGAGGCAACAAGGTTGCATTGTTAATCACGAAGCACTGCGCAACATTTGAAAAATGCAAATAGTTGCATGCAGGAGAGCTACCCCTAGTCAGGTCCAGGCATTTTTTTTTCCTCTGCTTATGACTGTTTCTTTCTCTCTGCAACATAAATGTGACCACTGTTTCTGTGCAGCACGTTGAGAAGCGGTTGCATTTCGAGGCTATGTTAATTCACATCGATTTGAATTGTACCGTTGAACTTCAGCTTGTGTGCGTGCCTGTAACTTGTCCATGTGCACCTATGTGCTATATGTGTACTCCAGCGTGTGTCCACGTGCATGCGTGTGCGTACCAATGAATGTATGTATGTGCATGTTAAACGGCAGGAGTGCAATGCTGAGCTATGAACCTGGTGACCCGAGTTAAATCCTCGCTCCCAATCGGTTACGAATATCTGAACCAGTCCTGGGCGTCCCCTGGGTCGACTCAGCTTCAAATGCATACTTTGTGTAATTTGTAAACATCGCCAGAGGGAGACAAAGGCACCCGGGTGTGGTGCTGACATCGCACCCCTTGTGTGCCATGCATAGGTGCGACAAGTCTGTTAAGGCTATACAGGGGGTCATTGTCTTTGTTAAAGACTAAACACACGCGCGCATGTAATATTTGTGAGTGCCTTCTGACTAAACCCATAACAATTTATCCCTTCCTGGAGATTCTAAGAATTCTCAGATTTCAGAGTCAAGATTCAATTCATGAATAAAAATTAGGTTCTGTCGAATATGTATTATATTTTTTTCTCTTTAGTTTGTACAGTTTTGTTTACTAATTAAGCGAAAATGTAATATTAGCATAGTTGGAATATAATTTTTCTAAATATCTAAATTATCAAGTGCACAATTCAATGAACATACAGTGAGTGTAAATACTGCATTGTGATAAAAATTACACATTTACATGGTTACTGCGCACCCATGTGAGCATGTGTGTATGTATGAGGATGGAGCGGTGGGTGGTTTAGTGGTTTGCACACTGCACTATGAACCCAATAACCTAAGTCAATGCCCACCCCTAAGTCAACTTAGCCTAAAATAAAATGACTCTGTGTGTAAACATCAGCACTGCAGCAGAGTACTGACCACACAACTCTGCAGAGCACTAGCCGTAATAGGTAATCACGAAAAGCAAATGCCCCCTACAGTCGATACATCTACACGGGGATCTTTGTGTTCATGTACATGTGTATACACGTATTTGCCTGCGTGTGCGTGCCTGTGCATCTATCCAACTGCGAGTGGTCCACATTTTCACGCGTTGCACATGCACTCTCTCGCGTGTAAACGCAGGTGCGTACGTGTGCTCGTGCGTTACTTTTCTGTGCGTGCGTACCTCCGCCTCCTCCGGACCCAGGAACGCCGAGCGCACCGAGCCTGGCAGGACTGCTGTGGTTGCGCAGTGAGTGGAGGAAACTGTGTTCCCGTGGCATTTAATCCTGGCGCGCCGACTTCATCTGGCTGCTCACCGCATGTGCGCGCAAACACAAACATGCGGAAGACAAGACAAAAACGGACAACTCAATGTTAAACCCCGATTGAATCGTCGCGTGCCAAAAACCACGATCCTCGCGATCAAACCAGCCTTCTCGAACCCAGACGTCCATCTCATGGGATTTATACTGTGGTTGCAACAGACAGGGCAACCAAGCGGGCAAGTGCGCGAGCTTTCATGCTTACCCTGGTTGGTGGGTTGACACCGGATTTGCCAATTGAGCATGCCAAGCTGTGGCAATCACAATTGACCAAAACTAAAAAGCAGTTGAGCAGCGCGGCACGAAAAATGAAAAAGCGTCACCGCGTTTCAACATTCAGAACTGTGACAGCGAGAACACCAGTGCACGGGACAGCCGGCGTATGACGACTGTTGATAGGTTTACTATTACTATTGAATTATTAATCTTATTTTTTTACAGCTTCAGCAAAAAACTCCATGCCTCTTGGCACCACCACCCCCATTCCACCCTGCCCCCCCACCCCCTTACCAATACCACAGCCCCAACCGCGCACCCCCGCAAACTTAGCCACAAGCTCCCCTGGGAACCACTTGCCACGGAAAAAAAATACATATTTAGCGTCACCGCCATTAGGAAAATAACCACATCTCAAGTAATTCGGTCCTTAAGAGATGACCTGAGAAAACAGCGACTGTTATGCCATCTCAAACTACATAAATCTGCTACCCATGTACCAGCAGAAAGAGGCACATTTCTGTTTGCAAGCACAGAAATCGGAGCATCATGAATTGCATCTATCATAGAGGTTACACACACTACCGATATGATGGGGAAACAGGTCACGTGATCTGTGGGTACACTTTGAAATGTGGAAATCATTCACTCGGCATAGCTTTATGGATGCACCTTGTCAAACTGCCTCCACAGGACATCAAACTGGGGCGCAACATTTTTCATTTATTTTCAGGACAAGGCTTTGAAGTTTTGTTTTGTTGTCCCCTTTAAATAAAACATGAAAGCAAGAGACGGCTCACTTGGAGGGCATCAAAACAACGCGCGCTGTGATCAGAACTCAATGCGCGAGTGAAGAGAAGGGACCCGGGATTGGTAGGAGGCAAGAAGGTGTGAAGTGTATGGGTAGGTCAGGGTCTCTTATTTCAGGTGCAATGCATCAAATGGGACCAGGTACAAAGGCACAAAAACCAAGACAAAGGTAATGCAAGAAAAGCCACTGTTAACGCATTAACAGATTATAACTCACAAGGTGGTGAGAGGTAACAGTCATTATTTTTTTTGGGAGGGGGGGGGGTTTAATTCCATGATATATGCAAACTTCTTTATGCAATAGGTTTCCATTATGCCTAAATAAGAAATATTCCAATCAGTTCATTATAGCTGTTTAGACCTACGAATTAGAAATACAGCTAAACCTTGGATTGAGCATAATTTGTTCCGGAAACGTGTTTGTAATCCAAAGCACTCGTATATCAAAGCACTCGTATGTCAGTTGTGATCACATGACGCTCGGCAGTACAAAGCGTATGCGTACTACTCGTATTGCAAGACCCTCTCGCTCGTTTATCAAATTAATATTTATTTAAAAATTTTGCTTGTCTTGCAAAACACTCACAGACCAAGTTACTCGCAATCCAAGGTTTTACTGTATGGGCATTGACAAGGAAAATGGATGTGAAGCTGAAGGGTGTGCACACAAGCCTGGAGAGATGTAGGCTTGGTATTACACAGAGCAGCAGGAGGAGCACATTAATTATAGAACACATACACGATATAGAAATGATATTGACAGTTAATAAAAGTAAATGGGCTTGAGCAGCACACATCGCTAGAAAGGATGATGGCTGGCAGAATCAGAAGATGTATTTATATTGGAGGAATCCTATGAGCTATAAAGCTCTTTTACAAAGATGTCCAGTCGGGGCAGGTCAGAACTTTACAGCAATCAATACAAAATCACGATAGGAGTGCAAAGTATAGAAAAGGTAAGCAAATCACTTTTTAAAAATATGGTGGTCGATAAATGATGGGAGTGACAGTCAGGGGGGGTTCATACTCAAGAGGACGTGGATCATGGAGACTGAGAAATGAAATCAGCTCGTGGAAAAAGGGGCTGGAAGAAGTATTGCATTTCAGAACCATGAAAAAAAACTCGCACAGTAGTGGACTTGGAACTCTCTGCCGACGGCTGTCAGTGAGTCCAGTTTGGTTGGTTCCTTTAAGCCCCGCGTAAAAACATGTATCTTTAAGAAGGCATTTACTATCTTAAACGAGGCACTTCTTAGCTGTCCCACCTCAATTGTCGTTGATGTAAAGCGCCTTGAGATGTTATGATGAAAGGTGAAGTTGTATAAATTATTCTGAGTGGCTTGAAGTTATTTTGTTGAACCAGGTGACAACTCAAGAGACCAGGATAGTCTCATGTGAAAGTGTGACCTGAGGCATTAGTCTGCTAGTAGGGGGTGATGATAACCACGTATGATCCCAATTGAGCAGTGTGTGTAATTTTTGAAAATGGAAAATTTGGAACCAAACACCAGCACAAAAGTGGCTGGCACAGTGGCCTGATCTTGTGAATTACGTCAGGGGATCTTTTCAACGTCCAGTGTAAAGCAGACAGCGTGCAGTAATAAGTCATTACACCCACAGTAATAATCAGGGCGGCCGCTGAATTCGAACTGTGAACCTCTGCAACGAACAGAAAATGCGCTTCCGCTAGCCCACGTCTCCACCCATTCACCATGGCTGATGATGAAGATGACTACTGCTGACATATTGAAAGACATTTGCTCGTCATTCCACTTTTAACGCAACAACCAAAAGTGGAACAGAGATGGTCCAATACGTACACAGTAGCCTTCCAACAGTGAAGGGATCATGGCTGGTGATGACTGAGAAAGTGAGGGCCGCTGTGCACAACCACACGTAACAAACACAGAAACCGCGCTTGTCCCAGTGGAAACTGACTGCCCTTAAAAACAGTCTACACAGACTACACCGTGTTACGTTTATAGACAAAGTGATTTTACTCGTATCATTCCGGGCCCCAATTCTGCAAACGAACAAGCAGTTCGCATAAGCAGCAAGTTTTCCAAATTTTGTGTCGTTACTCATAAAGTAACGCCGTGAAATGAGACACCACGAGCGTGACTGCGGGCACATTAATTATTCAGCAGCGAGGAGGAGTTCTGTATCACTTGTCGGTGCAGGAGGCTGCAACACAAAGACAAAAATCTGCTCATGTAGACCTATACTGTTGAAGCAAGTGCTGTTCGCGAGCACTTATTGAGACCGTAACAGCCCACGTTGGGGTGATGTGGCCAGCGCCACACCTGACCACCATTTTTTCTGCAATGTTGAAGTTTTACACGCTGCAAAGGTATTAATTTTGTAGGTGGTGTTGACCTAGGAGATAACAGGCTTAGATATGACGTTCCACGGATGCTAGCAGTATCTGGAAACTGAACTTCTGGTAACCAAGATCGTAGGAAAGTGCACAAAAACCAGTGCACTACTATCTTTAACAACACACACAAATAGAGGCCTACAAAAAATATATAAATCAGTCACCCTTACAAAAAGCAACGCTGAGCGTAGTGCTTGCCGCAGTCTGTGTGTGTTAGTGTGCACATGTAAGATTCTACTAGGAAGTTTGCAGCAGCTGCTTTCCAGCAACGATGGGAAATGCAAATGCTCACAACAATGAGCAAAATACCAGGCGGCTAAAGCACATCACGTTGGTACGGTGGCTAGCACAGGTAATGCATCCGTCAGTTATCTCAGTCAGTAAACCCATAACATCAGGGTGTGTTCCATAACCTCCTGCCAGAAATCCTTGAACACTTTACATGGCCTCAAAATGCTTTTCAGGCCATAAATCAAAGAACCGATCACGTGCACACACACATAAAAGGCTAAGATCCTCGTTTCAGGCAGTGCATGGTGCTGGCCATACCACCCCCTTGCATGCCATGCCAGCCTTATTAGGTGCTCACTTACAGAACTTGTCCCAAAAGTCGATAAAGCTATATGTGGGATGACTGGTAAAAGATGCTACTGAATAGTTGGCAGCAGTTGCTATAGAGCAACAACGGGAGGATGAGAAGTGACGCAATTAACAATCATCAGAATGCCGAACGGTTAAGATACAATAAGTTGGCACAGCAGAGAATGCAGGTGGGGCATCTGCAATTTTTCTCAGTGAATCCATAATAGCTATGTCGGTGACATGACCTGCCAGCGGAGCCTTCAACAATCGAAAGGACCTCAAAAGGCATAGATTGGTACATACACAGCGGTAACGTTCCACAACTTAGTGGCAAATAACAGTTGTTCAATAAAGAAAGCTTTAAGTCAAGAAAGAAAATGTTGTATACTGTATTATAAAGACAAAGGTCTCCCATGAAGCCTACAAGGACTGTTTAGGGCAATGGCTGTTGGCGAGTACCCATGTGGCCAACATCACATCCCACCACCTTCGTCTCCCCAGTGCTGATGTTTCCACACCCTACCAGATACTCATTTAAGTCTGCATCAAACTAGGGGAAGGCCAGGACTGGTTCAGAGATTCATCACCAATGTTGACTGTGAGCCCGAATCGAACTCGGGAAACTGGGTTCGTAGTCCAGTGTGCAACCCACCATCCTACTACTCCCCCCCACCACACACTAAACAGTCAGCCATGCCATAAAACAAACAGCGCCCATGCAATGCACTTTTAATATTTATATTATTTTCTTAATAGCGTCATCTTACACAGTTGGCAAAGCTTACACTTCACCTTTACCATAATAGCCACAGCCGTTTACTGTAAACGTCCAGCTCGCTGAAATAGAGGCACTACAAACCACGGGTGAAATTTAAAACGGCGTACGCCACAGTATTAAGAGATGGGCTACCTAATTATTCGAGTAACAGATTACCGTAATCAGTTAAATTATCTGACCAATCGGTAAACACGAAAATAATTGAGGGAAAAAGTGTCACCTCTGTTCCCATGTGCTACTGGATGGGAGGTTATGGGGCAGGGCTTGGGGGGGGGGGGCTACAATGTTTAACAGGGCCAAAGTAATCGACCACAAAACAAGTATTTCATTATAATTGTTTGATGATTACTTGGTTAAATCGACAAAATCCGCAGTTATACACAGTATTAAGAATACAAAGTGTTGCAGGTGTATTACAATGTCTTGGTTAACCACATATGTCATATATGTGATTAGATAATTTTGTTAATTGTTTGTTAAAAAAATAGATAATCGCAGGCAAAAAAAGTAGCGTGATGATGCCTTCATCCAATTATGAACTGGCAAAGCATCGTCAGTTTTTTTCTATGAATTTAGAATGCAATGGGTTGTGACGTCACATTCGAACGTGCCATGCAACATGCCAATCGATTTGCTCACAATTAAAATTGAACTCGTTTCAATGATCCATGACATGACATTTGGACACCAACATGTCTGACTGTTTTCACCACCAACAACACTGACCACCAACATGACCACCAACAACACTGACCACCAACATGACCACCAACACAGTATCTGGTCCACACTTGTCCACCAACACCACCGACCACCAGCATAGAGCTTGCAGCACCACGCAATGCAACCAAACGGGATGGTGAAACACATTTTTATTTGTGCGCCCATAGCAAAAGGCGCTGCATGAATGGAAAAATGGAGAAAGAGAAAAAAACATTTGGGCAAACTGCAAATAAGGAGCCCTGGCCACATGCCCATGGCATCGACACAAACACGGCGCCTGTGCACGAGGGGCGGAGGAATGTGCGGCCCTGCGATCGTTTTTTAATCAGCGCCTGCACGGTGCCAATAGAGGCGACTGCGTGACTGCGATTATAATCATGTCAGCCCTCATTAAAACAATGCGATGAAGCTTAAGATAGCACTGCAGGCACGAAGGGGCACTGCCTGCTGGCACTGTGTATTGCAGTGACACTCTGAGAAAGGTTATTTACTATATACGTATCATATTAAGGTGTTATTACATGTGTACAATGCTGAGGAGGGCAGGGTACCGAGACGGGGCATTGGAGTGGCACTCAGAGGTTGGCTACTTTAAGAAGAAACAAAGCCACATGATGAAGATCATGATGAGACGGTGAGAGCAGATATTGGACTTTGAGTGTAAAACTTTGAAGAGCTCACAATCTAGCATAAGGCAGCCAGGGTGAGGTGTGATTGTATCACATCAACATCAGCCATAACGACCTATTGACCTTGACAATACAGATCTTTAAAAAGACCATGAAAATGTATGTGTTCAAACAAGTGCAGGTCAGGGCACATTTCCGTTGTCAGTCCTGAGTCAAAAATGGAAATTCCTCATTCCTTTGGCAGGAACCTCACTTACCTGGAACAACCACTGTTGACTTGCACCAACTGCTGCAGCCAAAGCAGAATGATTCTCATTATAGCGCAACCTTTTTACACCAACCGAAGCATAACATATAATACAACCCGCATCTAAAATTGAGTCAGCATGCTAGAGAAGGAATGCTAAGTCAATGACGCAAACAACCAGATACTCAGTGTAGACTACATATAGTTTACGCCCAAGACAGGTTCAAACATCTATTGCCACTGCTGATTCGCATTGGCCAGCAAATAAAACAAGTCACACACACCGTTCAAGGTCAAAAGGTTATGACCTATGCTATTTATAATGGCAAGCAGCACACCTTGCCATGGCTGCTTTCTGCTCAATGCATCAGCTGTTGCAGAGTTGATAACTGACCTCCGAGTTCTGCACTGACTATCTTATCAGCGCTACCCTCTGGTTTTAGGTCTTCTCCTTGGTTGCCAACCTCTGGGTGCCATTTCAATGCCTGCCTTGGCAATCTGCCCTTCTCTAACCGACATGTGTCACCCATGACAACCTCCCTCATCCTGATTATAGCTACAATACCTTCTTGCCAAGTTAATTTCCATATCTCCAAAATGCTTACCCAATCTTGTCACGACTTTCCTAGCAGTCTCCACATGCACATAAATTTATGTCCAGAAACTTATTTGACAGTCATGTACAGACACAGTAAGAGCCCCCCAATTACCTTCAACAGACTAATGGGGAAATTGCTGAAAGCAAGCATATATTAAGGCTGACAATGGTACACCCACAACTGCCAGACTGGGGTGACAACGTGACCGTGGTGTATTTTTACAATATAATTAAGTATAATTATTGAATTATGTTGTCATAACAACCATTGCCTAAAAATAATCTGACAAACTACAAACTAACATTATAAACAATAAGCCATTGGATGGTTCTTTGGAAAGATTTTTGTTCCAACTTTCTCATATCCCCCAATGTTTTCATGGGGACCTCACTACACAGTCCACAGAAAAGCATATTTTACAATTGAAATAAAATAATTAAAATTAAACATAATGTGTAGCCATTGTCAAAACACTGCTTGTTGAAGACCTGCCTATACTGTATAGGTCACATTATGTGACCATACTTAATCACCTTGCATAGTGAAGGTTCGTGAAGGTTGGAGAAAGGAGGGACAAGCCATGGTTAAGATATCACTGATGTTAGTCATGGCCAGGAATCAAAGTTAGGTCACTGAGTTCATAACGGTGTGCCAACCAACGCATCACCGCAATCTGAATATGAAATATACATGTGTTCTTAGTAACGAGAAAAAGACACCGAGCTTAGTGATTCAACTCTGACGATTCAAGGAATAATTGTTTTTCTAATACCGTGATGACTGTAGATTCATGGCTGAAGGTTTTTTTTTTTACCTGAGACAATCAAATAAAAATATACATGGTGAAAATAATCGAGTTACACACGCAGAGTTCAATGTATGTTTCATGAGCATAGATATCACATCAAATCAATGAATTGTGACAACGCTGAAGTGTTTTATAAATTCTCTTATTTATGGTGTATTTAGATTTCTTTTGCTGATATAGATTTACTTTCACTTCTGTTGACTTTTCCGATTGTAATTGTGTTTATAATGAAGAATGGAAGCACCTTTGTTTAAAAGCAAAAACAGAAAATTATTTCTCGACGAAAACCTGAGTAAAGACAATGCCACAGTAAGAACAAGATAACACGTGAAAACAGAGTTAAACATCACAACAGATGTTTTAGAGACGCACATTATCACTCACATTTATACTTAACATTAGCAAACAAGTTCTAGATTGTAACAACTTGCTTGTCCATGAAAGGATCACCGAGTCTCATGCTTTTTCAGGAGGGTCCTGCCAAGTTGTTGCAGTACGGGACAATGATTGTTATGCATTATTCCAACGGAGTAATTTGCGGATAAATGTAAAAATAAGAACCACGAAACAATGGCCTGCATTTTGCGAAAGATGGCACAGGATGTTAATGGTTCATTCACCCGAGTGATGGTCAGGGAGGCCGCTTGTTTCGAACCGTGAACCTCTTGCAACAAGCAGCGACCGCGCCATCGCGAGGCCGCGTCATCATGACAGTAAACATAACAACCAGTTCTCGTGCAACAAAAAATATATACGCACACATTCAAACATTACAAACCTCAAGTATAACAGTAGTTGTAGTGGAACTAATTAAAGCGCATTATTAAACATCATAAAGAGCAAATAAAAGTTGTCGAGTGTAACTAATTAAAGCACAGAGTTACCCGTCACGAATGGCAAACACCGTAACAGAAAAAGGCCTCAAGTTCAACACCCCAGGTCTCCTTCGGACACTCACCTGCTTTATAAAGTACACGAATACAGTTTCAGGCGATACACCATCCCAGTCAATAAAGCTGCCCTCTCTCTTCGCAATGGAGGGCCATTGCCTGAAACATTGGAGCCTACTGTATACGTCTCTCCTACGAGGAAGTGTTAATAACACAGGCAAGGTTGCTTTTAAGTCATTGCCAAAACGTCCGCTTGTTTTACAATCTGAGATAGAATTTACAAGGCAGTGCTTGTTGTTACTGATCACGCAAGTGAGGTGTTGGTATACACAGCCGATGCTGTAATGAAATTCCACTATTTAAAGTTTAAACAACGAGGGCCTGGCTGATGAGCTGTAGAGGCGCCAGACAGGTCTTTCACGCTACTGTGCATTAAGCAACTAGAGCCCTGACTAACAACGATGGCGCAATGCTGACTTTACGGTACATTACATTTCCACAACCCAAACCAACTCTGCCGTCTTGGTAACAGCCAGACGGGAGAGCGGCGTAAGTTGTGGTGACGGCACGTGCTCCTCCGTCTCGTTATGACGTGCCCTACCAAGGTGTTCTCTCTTGGCTCTAAAATAAAGTCTATTTAATTTATCGGTTTATATCCAGAGGACAAAGTCAACAGCGCACGATGACCTCTAAGATTTCACCATTTATGAGCGCAGTCTTGAATAATGAATGAGAATTTACACAACGTAATGACTATTACAGGGAGGGGAGTGGTGGCGCAGTGATTTCCGCACTGCTCTGTGAACCCGCAGACCTAAGATCAATTTCAAGCCACAGCTAACATCAACGGGGATCGATGTTTGGACCAGTACTTGGACTCCTCTTTTTACCAATCCTCGCTGACCAACGTGGGCAAGTATGGCGAAATAATCCCCATGACTGTCACAGGACTGAGAAGGCTTCATCTAGAAGTCAGTATTTGGCATTGGGCTGCAAATCATTATTATAACTGGTTGTTACATCGCAGCACTGTGGGAGATGGCGACGGCTTGGAGAGGCCTTCATCCAGGAATCGACTGATCAAAGATGATGATTAGGATGCTTAGAATTGGGTTACCTACCCCTTACATCACATTTTTACTGCCGATATTTTTTTGCAGAGATTATAGATGTGTGAGAAGCAAGCAATTACTCTATAGTCACAGTATTATGATAAAAAAAATAATGTCCTTTATCTTTCCAGGATAGCCTCAATGGAAATCAAAACCACATTTTAAGGAGGAATGTTTGGCCATTGCCATGATAGTTTGGCTGGTGCATGTGGGAGGAAACCGAAGAACCCGGAGAAAAACCATCAGGCATATGAAAAATAAAACTACTCAAAAGCTCTGCTGAGGGCCAACCATGGGGGGGAAGAGGGACCCGGGGCAAATCACACCGCGTGGGCCCCCCAAACGCCTTCAAACTAAACCGGAAGTATTATATCTGACACCATGACGTCAAAGCGGCCCCCCCCCCGTCACAAAGCACGGGGCTTTTTGTGTTTAGTTTGTTGCCCTTGCCCCGCACTTCCGATTAACACGGTTGGCTACGTATGGTGGCGGACGACGTCTTGGGCGCGTTCGCTCCATTAACTGTCACTCAGTCGTGAGTCTCCACCATCGGACATTCTTCTTTGACAAACGAGCAATTCCCCAATCCCGCAAACGTTCTCAACAGTCAGGATGATGTACAGGATTTAACTTTGCTGCGAGTTTTTTCTCAATGATCCTCATTCTGTCTCTAAATGTAAATTCCAAGCATGCGTCTCTTACTGCCTCTTTGCACATTTTTTTCCTCGATAAAATCCCAATTAAAAGCAATGCAACATTCAAACAACCTGAACGCAGCGTGGTCACGGTGCTGAAAAAAACGCACGTTCATGTAAACTGCGCGACTTTGAAAAAAATAGCAGAATCATCCATTAATGTGTTGTATTTCTATGCGCCTACGCCGATGCTCCCCGTCTTCACCAAACCCACAATGACCAGCGTGGCGATAAACCATACAGTATATTCAAATACCCCCCCCCCACGACCCATACGGCTAGGGGACGATCCTCATCGACTAATTGAGTGTGAATGTAGTAGGCATTGTTTGTAAATGGACTGAGCGATGGTGTAACGGTGAGCGCAACTGCGCTCTAAACCTGGTGATCCGATTCCCGAACACGGCTAACATCAGTGGCGAGTTGATAGCCTAAACTTCCCTAACCCGCACCGAGATCGGTGGTCGAACACACCAGGTCGATACGTACGGCGTGGGAACGGCCCTCAGTCTCTTACACACAACGAAGCTCTGGGATTATCACTCGTTCAACACAAACACAACACTCACAAAGTTTAAACGTTTAACCGCTTCCCAACTAAGCTATGTCACGAGTCCGTATGTCTGTAAAGGGCAGGGGGGAGGCATGATAACTCCCTTAAAGACGCTGAAATAGGAACGAAACTTTAGAATGAAGTTGTTGCTGTTGAGGGAATGACTATAACGTACAGAGAAAATTTCGGACAAATTCATAAAAAAAGCTTTGGCGCAAACATTTGGAGCCGGCGATCCAGCGATAAAAAGAGCACAGAGTTGAAGGGCTTACAAACGTGACCTGACAGCTACACATGTCGGCTGCCATGGTGGTAATCGATACTTCCAGACACAAACCGCATGTTGGCAATCGTTACAGAACCCAAAGCGTGAGCAACAACTTTTCCCATCTTTGATGATTACTACTAAAACTTTACAAAAACGATTGTATAGGCCCGTAGCGCTTGCACTATAACATTCCCTACATCATGTACGCATAGCAACAAGGTATTGACCAATCGCAGACACTCCGGAGACGGTCACGTGAGAGCGCTCAACCAAAGGGCGCCGAGGAAAACAGTGGGGACGCCTATCCGCTGTGTGAAAACAAATGGACTTAACCACCAGAGGTAAACTGAGGTAACGCCTGAAATAACACCGCCGCCGATTGTAACTGAGGAAACACCACCACCATCATCTGAGCTAACGGCCACCACTATCTTACGTAACAGAGGTAACACATGACCACCTCGACCTCTGTCTGAGATAACCGAGGTTATGCCTGAGGTAACAACTCCACCCCCTAAAGCTAACAACACCAACACCACAATCACCACTTTCTCAGGTAACGCCACCGTCGGAGGTAAACGCCGTCACGACTGAGGTAATTGAGATAACACCACCGTCAAAAGTTAAACGAGTTTAATACCAGCACTACCGTCTAGAGGTAACTGAGGTGAACCAGGTCACCCGTACAAATGAGACTGATCTGGTCTCTTTAGTCACCTGGTTAAATAAACTTGTCTTAACACCACCTCTGTTACCGAGGTAACACCACCACCATCACTACCTTAAGTAACCGAGATAACATGAACACAGCCTGAGGTTACTTGAGGTAACACCAACACTACCTTCGATAACTAAGTAACACCACCACCACGGAGGTAACTCCACCACCACCGCCGCCTAAGGTAACTCGGATAACCCCGCCACCACTTAGTTAACCTTCGTTAACTGTGGTAACGCCAACACCACCACCGCCGCGGCCGCCGTGGTCGTCGTTAGTTTTTATTATTATTAACCACGGGTTCACCTGCGGCTGCGGCGGCGGCCCTCAGCGCTCTCGCCTGGCAGGGGCCCTTGCGGCGTCTCCTCTCGTCGCGAGTTCCCAGCCCCTGCGGGAGGGGAGGGGAAGGGGGGGCCCGGGAACGCGGCGGCCATCAAAGAGCAAGCCGCGTGAGTGACGTCACGCGGGAATGACGTCACACGCAGGGCGGTGGTGGGGGGGGCGCCGTTTCGTCAACTCGCCCAGCGGTTTTTGCAACGTCACGTCGCGCGGTTTTCAGATCGCTCGAAACAAGCTTCCTCCGTGACGTTAGGCGTGGATGACGTCACACGCAGGGGGTGGGAGAGAGGGGGGCGGGGCGCCGTTTCGTCAACTCGGCCGGCGGTTTTGTGACGTCACGTCGCGAGGATTAGTTCTGCTCGAAACGAGCTTCCTCGTGACGTCACCAGCACTAGTGACGTCACGAAGGGATTCGTCACACGCAGTGGGTGGGAGAGAGGGTGGCGGGGACGCCGTTTCGTCATCTCGCACGGCGGTTTTGCGACGTCACGTCGCTCGAACTGAGCTTTATCGTGACGTCAACGGCGTGAGGCGACGTCGGGGACGTCACGCGGGGAACTTATCCGGCCGCTGGTTCTGAGCGACGTCACTCGCCCATTGTCATTCCCCATTGTTCGCGGAGAAGAATTGTGACGATTTCTGTTGCGACTTACGCTGCCCATGCCTGTCAACCCATACGATTCACCCCGTATTCTTGTACAGGGAAATTGAGTTTTTCAGGTCCATACGGCGTGCAGCCGTTTTCAATGCGGGCAAACACATTTTTTGTCTATTTGATTGTGTTTCCCCCTTGTGATGGGACTTTGCAGGGTGAACGTTGAGATTTATAAGGGCAACGGGGGCTGACCAACAAGGTCTAAATTGGTCTGTCATTAGGTAGGCAGCACTGATAAGGGGTTGCCAGGTATGGGAGAACGACTCGGGAGGCGCGAGGAGGAATCCCTGACGAGCAGAGAATACAGCAGCAGGCACACCGCGAGCCGGCACGAACAATTGCCCACGCTCTGTGGTCCTCTGTATATTAAGGTGTTATCGCCCGATTCGTGAGTTGTTTATGCACGTGGGAGGAAAACCTGAGCACCGGGGGGGGGGGGGGGGGGGTACTGATGCTGTACTGCCTTCTCCTGGAATTGAACTGTACCGAGATTTGGTAACGGTATTGTGTTGAACTTTCTTGCGGTCAACTTTACAGTCCCGATGAAAGACCGAGTAGGTGGACTGCTAATTATTATGTGCGGGGTTGATCTGTGGAAAAGGTGGCAAGCCTCCAAGTTCCAGGTCCAAAAACATAATTAAACAAGGAAAATAACTAAATAAGACTTAATTCACAGCAGAACCACCGCATTGCATAATAAAGATGACTGCACGGATGTATTGCAAAACTAAAATGTTATTAGAGCTTAATCTAAGTCCTAATAATAGATAAAGATAACAAATTACACAAAAGCATGATACCCTTTCAACATTTATTCATCCTCAAATTATTCTACATTCCATAACCACGTGTGAAAAAGTGTGAACCTTTAGATTCAGTCACTGGTGACGCCCCCTTGAGCAACAATGACTGCAACGAAGCGTTTCCTGTAACCATTGTTTAGTCTCTCACATCGCATGAGGAATTTTTGGCCCATCCCTTCTTACAGAACTCCTTCAACTCGGTGACATTTGGGGGTTGCCTTGCATGGACAACTCGATTTCGGTCCTGCTACAACATTTCGATGGGGTTTAGGTCCGGACTTTTGACTCGGGACATTGTAAAATGTGGAATTTCTTCTTCTACAGCCATTTTGTAACTCTGCTTGTATGTTTAGGATCATTGTTTTGCTGCAAGACCCACTTTCGGTTCAGCTTCAGCTCACGGATGGATAGCCTGACATTCTCATCTAGAATCTTCTGATACAATGCAGATTTTATGGGTGTGTAAAATTATGGCAAGCCGGTAAGGTCCTGAGGCAGCAAAGGATCCCCAAACCATCACATTCTCATCACCATGCTTTACGGTTTGGGCTGAGGTTCATCTGTTCAAAAGCAGTGTTTGGTTTTCGCCAAACATAACGTTTCTCAGAGGCCAAAACATTATTTCACTCATCCGTCCAGAGAACATTGTTCCAGCAGTCTTGTGGATCATCGATGTGCTCTTTGATGAATTACAGACGGACAGCATTGTTTTTTTTGGAGAGCAGTGGTTTTCTCCTTGCTTTCCTTCAAGTCTTTTTCTGATAGTCGAGTCATGAACACTCACATTAGCCACGGTGATAGTGGCCTGCAGATCCTTGGAGGTTTCTCTGGGGTTCTTTGCGACTTCCTTGATTTTCGGTTTGTTCTTGGAGAGATTTTAGGATGATCGCTCCTGGGTAGTGACTGTGGTCATGAACTTTCTCCATTTGTAGACTGTCTGACAGTGGGTTGGTGGAGCCTCAAATTGTTAGAAATGCGTTTGTAACCCTTTGTGGACTACTGAGCATCAATAACTCTTTTTCTGAGGTCCTCGGAGATTTCTTTTGATTGTGGCATAACTTGTTTCTACACACCTGTATGGTGAAGCACACTGGCAAAGTCTGAACTTTATATAAAACTTCCTAAACTCACTCCTTAAGATCTACCTAATTATTTAAACACCTGATTCTAATTATTCTTTTAATTGAGTGAATGGAACCAGGGATTCACTTACCTTTTCACATACCCTGAAGCTTAAGTACTCATTGTTCATTTAACGTATACATTTTGTTTAAAATGCATGGAATTCGTTGCTATAAACCAAATTGGATGGGTTTGATTCAAGAAGGCTATCGTGGTAAAACTATGAAATTTCCATAATAATCATTGGGGTTAACAATTTTTTTTCTCAGCACTAACTGCTACGTGACATACTCTATATAAAATAATTATCAAACTTCCCAAAAGCACTCCAACCCACCTTCTTACCTCATCATTTGTATCTGACTTTTTAACTGCCCCTGGTATAAATGATCGTGAAAAGCAATGTACCAATGTCTCTAAGCAACGTGTTTAATCATTGAGTACGGATGTCATATGGACACTTGATGAAAATATAAAACATTTAATTGTGCAAAGAAGCAAGGAGAGACACATGCTTCTGATTACACGTAGACGTAAAAAGAAGAGTGCTGATTAGACAACAAACACAGGTTAGGTACAGCATATTGACCGTTAAGAATAGCGGGCGTAGGTAGGACACATCGCTCGTCAGGACGCTGACCGGTGGGTGATAATTATTGCTGAGTGGCAGCCAAAAACGACCTGGTGGGCATCTACCACGGAGACAGCGCTGAGATGTCGTGGGACCACGATGGATGGCGATGCCTTGGCGAGGCCTTCATCCGGCAGTGGATTGATCATGGCTGATGAAAATGACAACAAAACCACTTGCATCGCAAAATAAAACGAATTGTTTTTTTTTATTTTAACGTGTTTTCAAAACAAACAGCAATATATTATCAAAACAAAATGGGTGGACACGAGTGGGGAGATGTTTGGACAAGGTTGCCAGATGATTCCCTGCTCCCAAACCCTGTACCCCTTTGGCTGGACCCCTAATCAGCTGCCTTTGTTAATGCACGTTTTCATTAACGAGGAACTCTACTGAGGGCCCGTGACACTTGCACACTGCACTTTCCCTTGCACGGATTCTCACACCTCCATTTTTGTTCCTCCCCATACTCCATCCATCATTCCGGGTTTACTAATCACCACGATTCAGCAAAGTTGCACGTGGCAAAAACACGCAAAGGTGGTTTTGGGTACGAGGAGCGCAGTTCTAAAAATCACCTGCACAGATGTTTAGTTTACATGCAGTGGCATAGTGGTTGGCATGGGCCTTGGTGCAAGGAATTAAATCGTGTCCTCTGTCCCAATACCTCCACCCCTCTTGGAAGCCCATCCCGTGGGCCCTGGTGCAGTTGCACACTCGATAGCTACACCACTGGTTGCAGGGCACTATGGGAGACGGCCCAAAATGCCGTGCTATGCGGGGGGCCGCTGGCTGTGTGGTTGTTACATGGGGGCGATCGGACAATTCAAATACATCAATGCAGCTCTTCTCTAGTAACTACACACCTTGGCTGTGTGTCCTGGGCTGTCCCAGATGAGCTTGCAGCTTTGTTAATAAAAAAAACATGTTCAAGTTGCAGTCAAGTGCGTCATTATGGCACTCTAGTGAGGTTGCCCTCACGTTTTAAAATGTCAATAGTAACATCACCATACTGAAACTTTGCACACGTAGAACCCATGTCAGTTCATTGCTGGATGGTTAGCCTCCCCACGCCATGCAGGTCGTGGGGGTTATTTCACCAAACTTACCACGCTGCTCAGTACGGGTTCAAGGAGGGAGCATAGACGTGGTAGCCGAATAGTATAATAGTACAGAGCAGCGAAAGATTGTTACACTGCCCTCTACTGCCCACCCCACAACGTAGCCTGACAGCCACACTTCTCACGAAGCTACAACCTGGTGTCGGACATACCCAGGACACACAACCTCGGTGTCTACCAGAACAAAAGCGCCGTTGTTTTCGCCGCGTGGTCATTACCAGCACCGCCCGTCATCCCCGCCGACCAAGATGCAAAACCGAAGACTCCCAGATCCCCGAGCGAGTGTGTAACACACGCGAGCCTGTGTGTCAGGCACACCGAGTGTGTAACACATGTTACTGTGTAACACAGCGTGTAATACATGCCAGTGTGTAACAACGCGAGTGAGTGTGCAACACACAGCGAGTGTGCAACACATGGATATCACATGTTGATGACACGAGACAGCTTCTGCACGCGATTCAGCAGCAAGTCGCCCTTCTTGATTGTCTCCTGGTACTGCCAGTTCTTGCTGTCTGGTCTGATACAAACACACATTAAGAACCATTAGCCTGCGAGACTGCTGGGGCAAGTGCTGTTTGTAGTTTTACAAAGGTATCATCATCTTTAACACACAGGAGATGGTGTTGCAGGATGTTTCTGGATGCTACAGAGGCTGTAATGGCTAGCCTCAGACTTTCCTTCCAGCAAGTCAGTTCTGCTATAAAGCTCATACTTTCACACAATATTCTCAGGCTGATTTTTGTCTAGCCGGCACTTATCCTAGCAGTGTAACATCCTCAAGGCCTTTTGAATGTGTAGACCAGCACCAAGAAGCACAATTTATCAGGTATCCGACACAAAATCCACATCTGTTTTCAAACTCTGATGTGTATATTTTGCTGTGTTTGTGCCTCGGTTGTGGAATTCCCTAACGAAATTTGTTTAACTGACAATGTGGATAATTTTAAGTCGCATCTGAGACACACTTCTTAATTCCGTTGATTCAATGTAGCTCTCCTTCTCTATTGGCCTTTCCTTAACCTCATTCTTACAAGGCGCCTTAGAAATAAATCCAAATTATTATTTTAAAAAAACCTGAGACACCCATTTGGCCCCTGGTCATAGTGTGTAGCAGTCAGGCTTTAGAGAGGCTTTTGAAAGGGAGATTAGGTAATTTAAATAAACAATTCCATTGGTGTACACAAAGCACATGCAACCGCGGCCCCACTTCTCTCATCCAGGAGTTAAAGACAGGAGGCGCCACTTGCCTGTTTGTCTCCACAATCTCGTTCACTTTGTCAATCTTGCAGTGCAGCCTCCCAGCCGCGATGAACCGTGACAGCTCCCTGAGCAAAGAGAGACAGAGACATTTTAAAGTAGGTGGAAGCCACTGATATTAGGGTTGCTTCCTTCCGTATTTTTGCATTGTTGATAAACGCGCGTAAAAAAAACATTTAAAAAATCGACTATCGGTCCACCAACCATTACCAATGAGCATTGATGAGTGTGATGCCCAATGACAAGACACACTAGGATTATCCCATCATCCAGCAGTGGATTAAAAATGTGCGCTGGTGTCACGGTCCAAATTTCCAATACCATTACATCTCAAGCATTCGAATGGGCACCCCCAGTGTCAGCTGTCCCTGTGCAGCTACAAGCTGACTCTGGACAATCCTTGTAAGTGGTTATTACTCTGCCAGTAGGGGGCCATAATTGCCGCTGTGTCATGCCAAGTAAGCAATTTGACAGGAACCGTACATTTTTTTCAAAGAAATATTGCATGCAATGGGTGTAAAGATGCGACGTGACGCGACGATGCGATGGCATACTGGTCGACGAACTCGACACTGACGCCGAACGCCTGTGCCATGTAGGAGAGCGTGAGCGAGCGGTACGACTCCAGCAGCTGGCTGTAGGCCAGGATGCGCATCTCCCGCACATAGTACTGGTAGTGCGGCGCAAACAGCCGGTCGGCCTTCATCTCCTGCTCCACTTTGGCTGCACATCGGGGTGGGGAATTGGAGGGGGAGACATGGAACGGAACCGGGGAGAAGGGGGGTCAGGGTACAGCTCGAACGGCGGATGGCAAGCAGAAGGTGGCAGCTTGCACCGTTCACTGTTGCTCGTTTGTGTTTTTTATTGAGTGTGTGTGTGGGCAGAGCTGGGGATTCTGTGCGGTGTGGTGTCGCTGCTGTGAGAAGGAGGAGGCTGAGTAAGGTGAAGGTCATGTGCATTTGGGTTGAGGGATGCGAGCGAGGAGTTGGGCTGTGTGTGTGTGTATATCGGTCAGTCAACCCAGGGCACCCAGGTCCTGTGACCTCCTACCAGCAAGCCTTCAACACTTCACGTGATCTCAAGGTGCACCTTGCCTGGCACAAGCGTCATGGTGACACCCCCGCCACTTAGTGGTGAATGGCAGTTGTGTTTGTCATGTGAAGTGGGGCGAGTTGGAAGTATGACAAGTTTGTGATGCATACTCTTTGGTTCTATTCGGTAAAGTCACGTAGGTAAAAAAATAAAATAACAAAAATCACGACGTTTCGCCCACAACACTGGACAGGTTGGTCCCTCCACCTGATGAAGGCCGCTTGTGTTGTGGCCGAAACGTCGTGATTTTTGTTATTTTATTTTTTTACCTACGTGACTTTACCGAACAGAACCAAAGAGTAAGGATCCTTGCAGTCACGAAAGCTTCAAATCTAGAAGTTTGTGATGGTGTGAGATTGAGGTGGGGTAAGGTGGTGTGTTGAGGTGAGTGAGGTGAATTGAATAGCGCAGAGGTGGTAAGTTTGGGGTTGGGGGAAGTGGTGGGTGTTAGAGGTGCTGTGTCTGGGACAGCACAAGATGACACAGGGATAATTGAGGACCCAGTTAAATCACAGCTCAGTGTATGCAAGTCTATGTATTGGTCTCTCCGAGCCTCGGTCTATATGTGATTCTATAGGTCTAAATGTAAATCACTGGTAACTGAACTGAGACCGTCAACTCACTACACCTGCTTCTGAAAACACGTTTTAATCACCATCGGGTGAAACCCGGATTCAAGCCCAGGATCTCTGAAATGCTGGCTCAGTCCGTCTGACCTCTTAGCCACCTCGTCTGATGTGGCCGCGTACATTTAAGCTGACGAGGTGTGCGCACCGCCACTTACCCAGGGACTGGAAGAAGGAGGCGTAGTGGCACTCGTAGAGGGAGAAGAGGTACTGGCGCACGGCTGGCAGTCCGTGCAGCACCTCCAGGATCTCCGCACCCTTAATCACCTGTGTGAGGGGACAGGGGATGACACAGCTAAGGAGGGTGGGCCCTACACGATAACGCCAGTCTTACAACCAAAACACAATGTCGATTTATACAGCGGTGTATAAATGCGACCGCATTTCAAGACGATGGACAGAAACAGCGGGCGAAGATTTGTAGAGGGCAAGGGACCGACATAGGTAAAGGAAAAAAAAGTCAAGGCCTTGAGCCTGGATTTGAATAAGAGCATGGAGTGAAAATAATGGGTGGCTGGGACAAGTGAGATCCAGACTGCGGGGGCTGCAGAGGTGAATGAGCGGACCTCTCTTTAGGCCAAGGTTGACTGGGAGCTTTGACAAAAATCCTGAGTTGCTGGAGCAGGAAGTGGTTGGAGGAGAGTTGAGTGCGATGAGAGGGGAAATGTAGGCAGGGGTGAGTCCCTGGAGGAACCCGAAAAGTGCGAGTGTGATCTTGGAATTGATCTGGGTTTGTATTGGGAGCTACACACACTCAGTCACCTACTCTTCCGTCACGCACATCGTTTCCCTCATACCCCCACACTCGCCTTCTCGCGCAGGTCGGGCCTCTCGAGCGCGATCATGCTGACGTAGACGGTGTGCGTGACGAACGTGCGGTAGTCCATCAGCTCGTACGATGTGAAGGTGGACACCGTGTCCAGGAAGAGCTCGGCAGCCCCCTTGAAGTCGCGGATCGCCAGCAGGTACACGCCCTGGTACACCTTCAGCCGGTTCCTCCGGTCCCAGTCACCGCCCTCCTCTATGAGGCTGCACGCGTAGGCAATCAACACAAACACCACCACAATGAACAAGGGTCACCACAAGAGCAGTCTGGCAGTTTCCATCCCGTTTATCGCAGTCTATACACGTGTGCGATACTGGGCAGTTGGAGGCAGCCGCCCTCTAGGAACAACAGAAGATGGAGGAGCGACACTAGCAACAACAAGCAGAATCCCGGGTGGCTAAAATGCAGCAAGTTGGCACAGTGAGCAGCAAAAGGTAGTGCATCTGCCAGTCATCTCGGTCAGTCAACCCTCAACAATCTAGTCTGTGATGTGTGTGTATTCGTAGCACGGAGCGCTATCCACTATGCCTCCACTCCCTACGCACACGGATAATATATACGTACGCACCTCTTGGCCTTGTCGATGTTGCGCGTGATGAGGTCATTGTCGAGGTAGAAGAGGCCGATGCGGATGAGGTAGAAGACGATGTCAAGGCGATGGCCCAGTGCCACCGTCTTTTCAAACGTCTTGCGAAAGGCGGTGAGGCTCGACTCCTGCAAGGGGGCAGGGCGGCGTCACGGAGCGAGAGGACGACGCACAGCCCACGGTATCACGGACACACACTCGTTAATTTCACTACGAACACGGATTTAGTCTAATGACGTTAAAGACGGAATCCAAAACTCATGAATGGCTGCCCAGCATCGGAGGCAAGGTGTTAATATTATAGTTAGTATGACTGTTAGTGTTTGGAATGGTGTTACATGTTGGTATTAGGACAAGAACATGTGATTGTATAAAGACAGGTGTTATGGTTGAGTTGAGACAGGTGCTAGTGCCAGTGTCAGCGCTGGCACTAGCCCATCAGTGCATACACTCACCTTGTCCCCGATGCGCGACAGGTGCTCTGCACGTGCCAGCATGGCGTCGCGGATCTCGCTCTCGCCCAGGTTGCGCTCGGCGTCCTCCAGCGCCGCATCCAGCCGCGCCAACTCCGCCTCGTTGGCCGCGCGCATGCGGGCGAGGAGCGGCGCGTCCGGGCGCCATTTAAGATCGCGGCAGACCTCCTCGTAGAACGGCGCCATGTCTGCGGCAAGCACGCAGTGCACAACAATTCCCATCGTTTAGCGAGTTGGATTTTGCAGCCGCTTGTGATTTGAATGCAGGTCTTTCGGGCCAGGCCACGTGTGGAGCATTTCTTCCTTGAAGCTTACGCCACGCACTACTGCAGACATCTTCAATAGTTTAACTCAACTTCAATTCCCTCTTTTCAAGATGGGACCTTTTTTGCCAGTATCAAAGTATGAAAAATAAGAATAGGTTTTAGCCTTTCTGGCAATAAAACAGGAGGTGTTAGGATGTTCAAACACCAAATAGAAACATTTTGCAAGGACTCATGTCTGCATTAACCACACGCACTTGTTGTGAAAGTGCAAATAAAACATGCTCTGATAATATATGCATTGTCCTTGACACATATTGGTCTGCTCATCGCAAGCTATAAAAGCTGATAGTGCATTGTCTTAGTACTGTTCGCCTTTTGGCTTTGTTCTCTGGTCTGACACTAGTGAGACTAGGCCCTAAAAAAAGGCTGTCTTTGGTGAAGGCCAATCAGTTTCAGGACAATGCCATATATAATAATCAGAGCATGTTTCGTTTGCATGTTCACCACAAGTGCGGGTGGTTAATGCAGACACTATTCCTTGCAAAATATTTATATTTGGTGTTTGAACATCTTAACACCTCCTGTTTTATTGCCAGAAAGGGTAAAACCTATTCCCTCCTTTCAGTTTGCCCACAGAAGCGCATGATGAAAGCTTGAGAAATTACATGCTCAACAGGCGGCCTGACCCGAAACACCACACTCCAATTCAAATCATGTTAAATGGGCGCACGGCACTGTGTTGATATTTTACACGTCCTCTTCTCCCATGTTATCCTGATTGTGCCATCAAGATAGCAAACCAGTAACAAACCCTTCGTGTTGGAGAACGGCCCACCTAAGCAGATAACAAGAGCTACCGAAAAGATTCCATCAAGTGAGCTCTAGTTTAACACGTAGGCTTTCGCGACCAATATTATTCATAATAACGGTTTTTGGGTTAGATCGCGTTTATTTATAAATGTGTCGTAACCCTCCACCACCCGACACGGCCAATCAGCAAAAAAAAAGTGTCACGTTGACAAAAGACACTACTTTAGCACACCGGTGTGTTGAAGAGTGAATCCACATTTACAGTTTGAGTACGACGTTTCGCTGGTAAATACATCCAGCATCATCGGGCAATTCGCCAGAATAATCGCTCTGACAGCTACCGGCTTAGTGCGGCCTGGAAGCGTATTATTAAATAATACACATTACATTTTGATTTAAAGAATTACTAATCTACAACTCATTACTAATCATAACCAATGACTGATTACTAATCGATTATATAATTACAATACCCCCCCTCCGCCTCTAATCACTGCACCTGATATGAGTTAAGTGATGACGTCACCCTGCTGCTCTATATAAAACCGGGAGCAAGCGAGGGCTTTACCATTCTGGCGAATTGCCCGATGATGCTGGATGTATTTACCAGCGAAACGTCGTACTCAAACTGTAAATGTGGATTCACTCTTCAACACACCGGTGGGCTAAAGTAGTGAATTATTTGTCTTTTGTCAACGTGACACTTTTTTTTTGCCGATTGGCCGTGTCGGGTGGTGGAGGGTTACGACACATTTATAAATAAACGCGATCTAACCCAAAAACCGTTATTATGAAGTGAGCTCTAGTCCACACAGAAGGGGGCATCACCTCATTTAGTCTGCCACCGAGTGATGTTGGTTAAACGACAACCAAAATGATATGTTTTACGATCAAAGCTGAGATTTAGACCATTTAAAGTGCCGAACCAAACTTAATGCGATTTTTTTTCCGTGCAGTCATCGGTGACCAGGCTGACAGCATTAACTTGCTATACTTGAGCACCTCAATTCATCACAGGCAGATGCCCAGATCATTAAGCAGTTAATGATGGGGATGATGTTGAAGACATTTCTGTTGCAAATTAATAAGCATGATGCTGGCTGCTAGTGGTGATGATGGCAGTGATGATAGTGGTGGTGTCGTGATAGCTATCGTAATAGTGGCGATTAAGGTGATGATGGCGGTGATGATAGCAGGTCAGAAACAGATTATTCAATCTATCTGTGCAGATTTGTGCTATAACCTATTTTCCCACGTGAGTTATAACATTCCAAATATAAACGTGGCCAAACATTCATTTGCAAACTCCTCCTAATAAGTAGTCTTTAGACTCAGGTTTTTCTGGACAAAAGGCATTTTTATGTATTAAGACTCAGTGAGGAATTTCCTGGGTTAACAAAAAAATGCGGTGCTGTTAATTGGAGAGCGGTGGCGCAGCGGTTAGCACACTTCCCTGTCATAACCACAATGCGTCCTATTAGCTCGAAGAAAGTGGTGGATATTCCACGTTACTATGACGGGTTCTTCGGAGACAGAACCCACGCGAACTCCACGCTGGTCAACGTAAAAACAAGTTGTGTGAGATCGAGAACCAGGGGCTGGAAACTGTGGTTGACTATCTCGGTGCGCTCTGAGCCCTGCAACCTAAGTTCAATTCCCCGCCACAGGGGCTGACAATCAGTGGCGAGTGATATTTGAATCGGTCCCGGCCCCCAGCCCTTTCCACGCATCTACACCGACCAGCAGTGGCTTGAGAATGGCTGCAATTTGTTCGGATAAACTATAAGCGAACCCCTGTTTAAAAACAAAACAAAAAGATAATTAACTTTGAAGCGAATCCAGAATAGGGGCCTTACGCAGAAAGGGAAAGCCTCGGTCTCGCCTGGCCGGCCCGCCCGCCCGAGTTAATGCCGACTCACCGTGCCGCTTGATCGCGTCCATGAGCTGCGTCTTCACCGCCTCGTCGCCCCGGTGATCGTCCAAGCTGAGCAGGAACTTCCACTGCGCGATCTGCAGGTCGGGGTTCTTGGGGAGGCCCTCCTCCTCCAGGTTTTCGATGGGCATCGCGACGGCTGAGGACGGCTGAGTGGTGGTGGTTGCTGCTGCTGATGAGAAGGGGGAGTTGAAAGCGGGGCGGCGTGACGTCACAGCGGAAGTGACGTCGCGCGTGACCGTCAGCAGGCCCAGACGCCTCGCCGCACAGGGGCATTGATTGTACTCTAAATGTGTGTGGGGGCGGGGTTTGTTTCTTTTAAATGGAACAAAAAAAATAAACGAATCTTCTATATATGTGAAAAGGGAAATTTGTGATTATGTGTGTCTGTTCAAAATGTTTAGCATACTTCCCGACATGCAACAAACTTGAAATTTGGCATGTGGGTAGTTTCACGTTTCAAGTACACAATGCAAAAAGTGTCTCTGTGTTAACTCCCTCTACTTAGGTGTCTGTATATTATATATATCTGCGGTTCTGTGTTTCCTCTCTTAAATTTAGCTATTCTGTGCCTGATGATGATTGCTTGCGTTGCAATCGAAACGTCGTATGCTATTATGTAATTGTATTATTATTTCTTGTTTCTACGTGACTTTACCGAAAAAAAACAGAGTAATTCCCGCAGTGACGAAAGCGCCAAATCAAGTTTGAACCACCTCTACGGGGAGATATAAATTCTGTGTCTTTGCGTTGTCTCTGTTTGTGTATCCGTGTATGTGTCTTGTCTCTCTCTCAAATGTCACACTTAACTTGAGTTTGTGTCTCTGTGTTGTCTCTACCTGTGTTTCTGCCTTTGTGTCTACGTGTACGTCTTCTTGTCTCTCTCCACAGTCCCTGTGGGCATGCTAATCTGATTCTGTGCTCCTCCCCACGCTGCGGCGGCATGTGTGTGTGTGCCTCTACTTGCTCCAAGTCAGTCCCTGCTAATTTGTATCCCTTTATCTCTCAGCCCCCCCCTCTCCCTCTTATTTAAGGCTTCGACACAGACGGACTGTTTCACTGTGTCCCATGTGTGTGTCTCTCTCTGTGTGTCTCTGTGATAACTCTCTCTGCTTGGATGCCTATATGTGTGTCTGCGATCTTTCACTGTGTCCCATGTGTGTGTCTCTCTCTGTGTGTCTCTGTGATAACTCTCTCTGCTTGGATGCCTATATGTGTGTCTGCGATCTGTACTCTATCACTCTTAACCTATAATTTAGCAATCTTTGAAATAACGTAATCAGCCAGATCATGCGTTAATTGTGTTTTGACCGACCCTCTGTGTTGCATTATATTGTTTCCAAATTTTACTAAATCTTGTTCGATTTGATGTGCTTCTCCATCTCTCTTTGTCTCCCCTACATGCTAAGGCCTCGGCACAGAGACCCTATCTCTCTGTGCTCCATGCGTTGTGTCTCTTTGTGTCTCTGTTAACTCCCTCTACTTAGGTGTCTGTATATATCTGCGGTTCTGTGTTTCCTCTCTCTCTTAAATTTAGCTCTTCTATGCCTGATGATGATTGCTTACGTTGCAATCGAAACGTCGTATGCTATCATGTAATTTTATTATTATTTCTTATTTCTACGTGACTTTACCGAAAAAAACAAAGAGTAATTCTTGCAGTCACGAAAGCGCCAAATCAAGTTTATAAAAATAGACTTTTGTATATTTTTGGACGGGGGGGGGGCGCAAAAATGGATATATTTTGCACGCAAGTGAGCGGTGACGTCACATCTGTTATGTTACCCGCATGCGGAAGCGTTACTCAGTGTGCCTGTTGACGTCACGCATCCCCCCCCCCCCACCCTCCGCGTAGGCCGTGTATTACCGTAATCCAAAACAAGAATCCAAGTCCCGGGCGAAGCCGGGTAGTAACGCTAGTTGGAGAATAAAGCGATTATGCCTGCGTTGGTCGGCGGTGCACAAACACGATGAGAGTATTAAGATTATTTGGCTGTTATAAATGTCCATATGACATACCTGTCAACGCCTTATCTCAGTGCAATTCAGACTTTATTGGTCACCCCGTGCCCTTATAAATCGTAACGTTCATCCTACAAAGTCCCATCACAAGGGAGAAACACAAATATACAATTATTCTTTTTTTACCCGTATTGAAACGGCTGTACGCCATATGGACCTGTACAAGAATACGGGGTAAACCGTATTGGTTGACATCTATGCTATATCTCTGTCTCTATGGGTCTCTATGTATCTCTTTGGGTTTCTCTGTATTTCTGTGGGTCTATGGATCTCTATGGGTCTCTGTCTATAATACCTGTCAACCTCTTATCAGTGCACTACCTTATTCCAGACAAATTCAGACCTTACTGGTCACCCGTGCCCCTTATAAATCTTAACATTCATCCTACAAAGTCCCATCACAAGGGAGAAACACAAATAGACAAATCTTTTTTTGCATGTATTGAAACGGCTGTACCCTGTATAGCAGCGGTCCCCAACCTTTTTGGCACCAGGGGCCGGTTTCGTGGAAGACAATTTTTTTTCACGGACCGGGGGGGGGTCATCATTGGGTCTTTCCCCTTTTTCATAGAAGCTCTCCAGCGACGTTTGTTTTTTACTCATTGTGGCTACTAGGGGTTAGAGCTTGTGGGCTTACCAACACTGTGACTGAGACAAGTGCCCAGTGCGGGAAAGAGGCACGGACGGAAGTGGTAAATAACAAAATAATGGGGGCGGGCCACGTGCGGACTCACCGCTCTCACCTCCTGCTGCTGCTGTGCGGCCCGGTTCCTAACAGGCCACGGACCGGTACGGGTCCGTGGCCCGGGGGTTGGGGACCCCTACTGTATAGGACCTGAAACCTCAATTTCCCTGCACAAGAATACGGAGTAAACCGTATGGGTTGACAGGTATGCACGCGCATTATCAATATCGATAAGATATTTACTATGGAGTGGGGGGAGTTCCCTAAGTGATAACATTAGCCTCATATTGCCTATTGTAAACGCATTTCGTAACCCCCCCCCCTTTTTTCGTCAAAAGTGGACTCGCCCTTGCCTGCATGCGTGACAAGTTTAGTATTTCTGTGCCTCGTTTTTTGGGGGGTTTCCCGTCAGTTTATTGAATTTCTAGCTCAGTTTTTTGTGTTTTTTTTCTTTTCTCCAAGGTCTTTCAGTAGGGGTCTAACCATTCTGAACCCCTTGGTGTTAACATGTGTGTTAATTCCTGGGCCCAATGATCATCTTCCGTGGGTTCATAGAGGCTCTCCAAACGGCACATGAGCGTTGGTCGATCAGTCCCCCATCTCATGGTGTGTGGCCACGTCCCTACTGGCCGGGCGTGGTGCTGGCTACCCACCCCCTCGTGCGCCATGCCGGCCTTCATCGGCCCTCGTTAACAGCACTTGCCCCAACAGTCATTCTGACCATGTCTGATTTGTAAAGAATGATGATTTGTAGGGATTCATCTTCTTTGGTTATTTCGGTAAAGTCACGTAGAATGAGAATAAAATAATAAATTGATAAAATAAAATAACACAATAAT
This sequence comes from Petromyzon marinus, assembly GCF_048934315.1. Lineage (NCBI taxonomy): Eukaryota > Metazoa > Chordata > Hyperoartia > Petromyzontiformes > Petromyzontidae > Petromyzon > Petromyzon marinus. The sequence continues at coordinate 13,310,687 of NC_133712.1, forward strand.
ATTCTCACGACGTTTTATTCTCATTCTACGTGACTTTACCGAAAGAACCAAAGAAGATGAATCCTTGCAGTCACGAAAGCTTTAAATCGAAGATTTGTAGGGAGTTGACGGTCTCAGCCCAACCACCAAATCTTCATCATCATCATCATTATGATCAGCCATGTGAATCCACTGCTTGATGAAGACCTCTCCCATGTTGTATTGGCCATGGGGATTGTTTGACCATACTTCACCAGTGCGAGTTGGTGAAGGAAGGGAGGGGGACCCAGAACCGGTTCATATATCACTCGCTACTGATGTCAGTCGTGACCTGGAATCAAATGGAGGTCACTGAATTCCATAACGCAGTACGCTAACCACTGCGTTACCGCTCCATCCCCAGCCTGAATTAACTTTTACTTGGTGACCGGGCTGAGACCATCAACTTACCACACCTGAGCATTTGGATGTAATCAGAGGCGGCTGCCTGGATTTTAACCCAGGTGCTCAATGATGCCGGCTCAGCGCTCTGACCTCTGGGCCACTCAGCCACGAAGAGAAGTGTCTTTTGGGAGCAAGGGAGACCTACGGACATACGGGTCTGCTCAAGTTGCCACAATACACTACAGTCTACAAGTGAAAAAAAGGTTGAGGTGATTTCCTGCTCCAATGATAATTGAGGCATCATCATTGCTCATCTGTTTTCGGCCCTGAGCCAGCGGTGAAAATAATAACCAATGAATGTTTGTATTTTAAATATTTATCTCCATGTGGTCACTGGTAATAGCGTGAGATCATAGTCTGGGTAGAACTTTCGAACAAAGCTAAGAGACTACTAGGATTCCAAATACACATCTATGTTAAACGAGTTCGTTCTGTGATGCTGCGTTGGCAGTGGTGCATAAGTATATATATCTAAAAACACACTCATTGTTTTTTTCGGTAAAGTCACGTATGTATAAATACAATATAATTATATTGAAACAAAAAAAGCACGACGTTTCGATCACAACGCAAACGATCTTCATCATGTGTCAAGAACAAATCACGGAGGTAAATACAACAAAAAGATGAGAGACGAGAATTCAACAAACCTGAAAAAACATTATGTGAAGCACATCCAGTCAGGCCAACAACACAGTTAGACACTTCCTGGCAGACCACGAATTTCAGAAGAGTGTTAAATTTCGTGTTCAACCTTTGGATTGCACATACCAGCATAGATAGAATGAAAAATATGAGGTACACAGTCAGTATCTATGCTGGTATGTGCAATCCAAAGGTTGAACACGAAATTTAATACTTCTGAAATTCATGGTCCGCCAGGAAGTGTCTAACTGTGTTGTTGGCCTGACTGGATGTGCTTCACATAATGTTTTTTCAGGTTTGTTGAATTCTCGTCTCTCATCTTTTTGTTGTATTTACCTCCGTGATTTGTTCTTGACACATGATGAAGATCGCTTGCGTTGTGATCGAAACGTCGTGATTGTTTTTTGTTTTAATATAATTTTATTGTATTTCTACATACGTGACTTTACCGAAAAAAACCAATGAGTAATTTTATGCAGTCACGAAAGCTTTAATACTTTATTATATAAAAACACACTCAACACATTCTCAATTAAGTAACAAAATATATATCACGGTCAATATTGCAGGCAATGACCCTTCTTCAGAGCAAAAAGATCTCATCTTAAATGTTTAAATATTTTAATAAAAATGAAAAACACGCGCACACCAAGCGGAGGGGATAACAATGACGAAACGCCACAGCAACATCAAGCAAATCAAACGCATGTCCTAACATCGCGACAGCTGTAATAATACTGTAGACCAGCGGTCCCCAACCTTTTTGGCACCAGGGACCGGTTTCGTGGAAGACAAATTTTTCACGGACGGAGGGGGGGGGGGCGTTCATCATTGGGTTTTTCCCCCTTTTCAAAGAAGCTCTCCAGCGAAGTTTGTTTTTTACTCATTTTGGCAAGAGTCAGCTTGTGGGCTTACCAAAACTGTGAATGAGACAAGTGCGCAGTGTGGGAAAGAGGCGCGGATGGAAGTGGTAAATCAAATAATGGGCGGGCCACGCGTGGACTCACCGCTCACCTCCTGCTGTGTGGCCGGTTCCTAACAGGCCACAAAAGATTTACTAAATAAAAAAAGGAAGTGGGTCACATATCTGAAGCAGAGCCATTATAGTGGCTATTTTGGTCTGCTCCTCGACGTTGGCCAGACGTCTTGGAAGAAGTGGGTGCATACCCCAACGCTTTACCCCACCACATCGCCTGTGGTGTTTCCCATTTACACTACTGGCTGTCTGTGAGCCAGCACTATGAAGGCCACAGCGGGGGTTGGTCGATCACCACACACAAATGTTGTGAAACCCCTTCTACCCGTGGTTACGTACGGTGCAAAAGAATTTCAACATCAGGCGCAGCCACCGCCTGATATTTGATACAGCCCCACCCATGTTTTCATGATATCCGTGACCCCTTGAGTATCTTTGATTCTCGAGCTGATGCTTGCTTTGCTAATGCCTGGCACGACCGCCACCTGACGATAAGTTACCATCTTATTCACCTGTCGTATTATATTGTTGCTGTTGTTCGCACGCTCAGCATCTACGCAGCCCAAACCGAATCATGACCAGCTGGGTAAATCAATGGGAAAAATGGCATTGGCCCACTAATCCCAAGGCATACATTGATAGAAGGAAGGGTGGATCTAAATGTAGCCCGGCCCACCGCGGATTTCAGTGTCAAAAAACGGGTGCCAAACTTAACACATGCGCCTATCCTTAGCGTCTCATCTGCAGCCCAGCCAGAATTGAATAAGTTGGCTGCTTATTACAACGGGTCGGAAGTAAAATGGCCGTGATTTTACATCAGCAGCCCAAGGACATGTTTACCATTACGTACGCCTGCTACTCAAGTCAAGTCAGGCTGCGGATGAGACGCCAACCTCCGGCAGAACAACACGCTGGGCCAAACGAAAAGACGCCAATGTCAGGCCCTCGTCTCCACCTTGGCCACTCCGGCCACCAGCTTGTACTGGCCACGGGTCCGCCTTCTCTTCAGGACCGACGCCACAGCCACCCCTCCCATGACCAGCAGGGCCATGCCGCTCAGGGCTACCAACACCTCGGCGTTCACGGGTGACCAGGGCCTTCCCCGGGGATGGAGAACTTTGAACTCGATACGCGGGCTGGTGGCGATTCCCGTGGTCTGCAACAATTCTTCGTGGCCAGTTGTTCCCTTCCCGTGTTGGTTCACCGTCACCACGTCTGAGCGAGCAGTGGGAAAAGTTTCGTTCGGATCGCTCTGCCCATCGTGCACTGATGACGTTGGTGACGATGATGACGAGGATGATGATGCTGATGAACGATTCGGTGTTGGTGATGGTGATGATGATGATGATGGAGATGTTGGTGACGATGGTGGTGGTGGTGGCAATTGTAATGGTGGTAATGGTGATGATGTTGATAGTGATGGTGCTGCTGCTAACAATAGTGTTGATGATGATGCAAGTATTGGTGATGATGGTGGTGATGATTTTAATGAGATTGATGATGATGATGATGGCGGGGCTGGTGATGATGGTGTTGGCAGTTTTGGTGGCAATGGTGGTAATGATGACGATGATGGTGGAGGAGGAGGAGCCAGTGGTGGTTGTGGTGCTGTTGATAGTAATAGTACTGCTGGTAATGGTGGTTGTGATGACAGTGGTGGTGGTTCTGATGACGATGGTGATGATGATGGTGTTAGCGGTTGTGATAGTGATGGTGGTGATAATATTGCGAGCATCGGTGATGATGATGATGGTGATAATAGTAGTAGTGGTGATAATGGTGGTGATAGTGATGATGATGCTGATGATAGTGATAGTGATGATGATGCTGATGATAGTGGTGGTGATGATAGTGGTGGTGATTGTGATGATGATGGTAGTGGTGCTCTTAATGATGGTGTTGGTAGTTCAGGTGACGTGCGAGTCAATAGTGGTGGTGTTGATGATGACGTTGATGATGATGGTGGTAGTGATGTTGGTGGGGTTAATAGCAATGGCGTTGTTCGTTGTGATAATGTCTCTGGTGCTGATGTTGTTCGTGCTGCTGATGGTGGTGGTGGTGGTGATGATGATGATGGTGATAATGGTGTACTCATTGTACTCTCGCCCCCTACCTCTGTTTTTCTATCAGCGGAGTTACTGAATAAACTACCTAACGTATTCCTAATTGAAGAAAGCAAAGTCGCGCTATCCTCATTAGTTGCAGGGACATTATCCACTCTATCGACATCTAAGAGCTTGGCGGAAGAGCGGGGGGCGTTGGAGTTAGTACCAGAGGCTGGGTCCCCAATGGAGATTACGATTGGGAGGTCAGCGCCCGAGACCCTCTTTCCATTGATGGTGTCGATCGGCCAGATCGCGCCCGTGGACGCAGTGGAAGAGTCCGTTCGGAGGCTGTGAGAGGCGTTCATCGCTGCGATGAATGAGTCAAGGTCAAACATGTCTACAGAGGGACAGAGAGAGAGAGAGATGGTTTCAAAGAGTTACGGTGGACAATTATGGCCATGTTCAGGTCATGAGGCATCACATGGAGAAGTCACAAGCTTGTACCCGGATTGCACTCTCGATTTCATGTTCACATCTTTGCACCTAAAATAAAACAACCTGAGTCTCGCGATTGATTTTCGGAAGAGAGCTGCAAAGTTTTCGCAGTCGGGGAGCGATGCAACTGAATCGCTCACGCGTGTGCACGTCTCTGCAACCAATTTGCGAGCAGTCGCGAGTAGTTGCTCACGGCAGAGACGCGGGATCGACAGCGGCGCGTGTCATCTCGTGCTGCGCATTCTCGAGGCGTGAAGGGGGGGGGGGTCAGGGTATGTATGTGCGTATGTTGAACTTCTTTCGCACCGTACGGAGCCAACCGTGCGAATCGGAGGTGCGGGTGGGTGGCGGCGGCGGTGGTGGTGGCGACGCAGTGGTGACACACGAGCCTAACAGCTAGAAAGGCCCCGTGTTTTCGTTTCCCGACTCGGGCGCCTTTCTGTGTGCGGCGTCTGTGCGTTATCTCCCCCCCCCCCCCCCCCTGTTCTGCAGAGTGAGCGAGAGTGTGAGTGGACATGTGAGTTAAATGTGTGTGGTGTTTGTATGTTCTCCCCCTGTTCTGAATGGGGTTCCTATTGGCTTGTCCGGTTTCCTCCCACAGCGAAAAGAGACAATGTAGCTGGTATTGGCCAAAAATCACATCCCAATACTGAAAAAAAGATCCTGCAAATGACTCCATAGAGATTACACGTAGCAGCAACATTGCCCCTTCAAACACTTGGCAGGACCCTCCTATCGCAGCGAAATGTTAACTACCCCTCCTGGCATACAGGAGGTCGTGAGTTCGATCCCGACCCTGACACCTGTATATTTGGAGTTTTGGATGGTCTCCCCGTGATCGCGTGGATTATTCTCCGGGTCCTCTGGTTTTTATCTCAATGTTTACAATCAACATGCATTGAGATAATTTGGCCTACCTTAAATTTCCACTTCGTTGAGCTTTCATTTGTGATAGCCAGGTCGCTTCTGAACAGGAGCTTTAGAAATCTAGATTTGAAGCTTTCGTGACTGCAAGGATTCATACTCTTTGGTTTTTTCGGTAAAGTCACGTAGGTAAAATAAAAATAAATACAAATGAAAACATCTACATTTAATCACGACGTTTCGGAGGAAACACAAGCTTCCGTCTTCAGGTGGAAACCGCAAAATTGCTGATACAGCAAGCAATTAATTGCTGTGACGGTTTCCACCTGAAGGCGGAAGCTTGTGTTGCCTCCGAAACGTCGTGATTTAATTTAGTTGTTTTAAAAAAATAATTTGACCTACGTGACTTTACCGAAAAAAACAAAGAGTATGAGCTATATAGGTCAGTGAGGCCTTACCTGGTAAAATAAAAAATAAATAATTTTTTTTTATATTTCAAAATAGAAAAAGACTCTTGAAACTCGGTAAGCTTAATAATATTATAATTGATTGGTCGTTAAAATCAGGAATACAGCTTTTTCATTCCTTTGTTGCGCAACTGGTAGCTCAGGTGCGGACAAAGCAGTTGTGGGCGATTAAGTTGCATGGTCTGGTCGTGAACCGGTAACCGTTTTCATAACACGTTACTGGTTTCCAAAGTCGGAAACCGGTATAACCTGGTTGACCATTCCCCGAGTCGAACCGGCGACCTCTTGATTGGTCAGAATCTGATTAATACAATTGGCACGTACAAGCGATTACATGTTTGGAAACGTGACGATGTTGTCGTGTGGTGGAGGGTAAACGACAAGAACGTTGATTTAAAACCACTCCCACCACGTGTGGCCCTAACCAAAATGTGCAACATCAGCTGCGAAAGCCCCCCCCCCTCCCCACCCCCGCGCGTTGAGTGATTATATCGAGCCGATTGTTTAATTTGTGGGGTGCACGTTGAGAATGAGTCGGTCACTCGCTCCTCACCGTTGAGGCACCGCAGCATGTTGCAGGCTATCTCCGCCACCTCCTCTTGCGAGTAGCCCTGGTGCCACTCGAAGAACCATGTCTCAAACCGCTCGTCGAAAGGGGGGCTCAGTGAGGGGCTCGAGGGCAGAACGCGGGCCACAGACTTCCAAGTGGGAGCCCTGTCAAAAGCCCTCGCAGTCGGTAGCGCTGAGGGGGTGTGGGGTAAGGGGAGGGGGAGTGGGGGGCATATTTCAGACCGGCGTGGGAGAGGGGGGGGGCGGTCCTCATCCAGCAGTGGATTGAGCAAAGAAAGGGCTGCACGCGTACACGCGTGTGTGTGTGTATATGTATGCGCTGTGGGGGACAAAAGTGGCCAGGCGTCGGTAGCTGGCCACCCGCTCCCTGGTGTGTCATACCGACCTGCATCTGTGCTCGCTAACAGCACTTGTGTAATGACAGTAGAGTCTACCTGCGGTGTGGGTGGACTAGTGGCCACGGGAGGTAATGACAGGGGAGTCAGCCTGCAGTGCGAATGACTAGTGGCCACGGGAGGTAATGACAGGGGAGTCAGTCTGCAGTGCGAATGGACTAGTGGCCACGGGAGGTAGTGACAGGGGAGTCAGTCTGCAGTTCGAATGGACTAGTGGCCGCGGGAGGTAATGACAGGGGAGTCAGCCTGCAGTGCGAATGCACTAGTGGCTCCGGGAGGTAATGACAGAGGAGTCAGCTGTGAGTACGAAGGGACTGGTGGCTACAAGAATGATCGAGAAGGGGAGCATGGTCAGGCGACGGAAGAGGCCGGTAGAGTCTGCCGGTGGAGCGAGAGTCCAGAGTCAGCGAGAAGGTTCAGGAAGGAGGGCGTGCCTCGTGTTGATATATAAGAGAGATGCGCAGGAGGCTCGGAGCTGTTGCAGTGGGGGTCTCCGTCTGTGTCAAGTGAACGTGTCTTCAATAAAGAAACCATCTCAAGAAAAGTGTGTCAAGTCATCTCTACACTTGCATAGACAGCCTGATAAGGCTATACGGCGGGGCGGGGGGGGGGGAAATCGTTGTCTTCGCAGAGTTAGCGCACTATGCTCAGTGATCCGTCCACCTCAGTTGGATTCCCGGCCACGGTTAACACACAGTGGCGAGTGATACAACATCTGATGTTTGCGGTGTGCGAACATCACACATGGGGAGGCAAAGGCGTCCGGGCGTGTTCACGGCCACATCACCAGATTTTCGAGCGTCCGTCCTGGCCTTAAATACGACACACAAAGTGTTTTCCACAAAGAAACCACAATACTCTGCTGATCTTGTCAAGGAGAATGAAAGCATCACGTGCACTCCCGTCATCCTCGCAGCAGCGGCTTTTTGTTTAGGCGCTTCTGCGGCCGTCTGGAACGCTCTTCCCTCCGATATTAGGAAGCCACTGGAGCTATGCACTTTTAAATCTAGAATGAAAACGTATTTCTTTAGAGCTGCTCGTTGTGTTTAGTTTGCTGTCCTTACCCCTCACCTCCGCTCAGCACGGTAGGCTACGTACGGTGCAAAAGAAGTTCAACATGTGGATGAAGGGCTCTCCGTGCGGTGTCAGTTATGGGCGGTGTTTTGAACCATACTTCACCAACGTTGGCCAGTGCGAGTTGATGAAGGGCAGGTGTAGGAGAGGGACTAAGGACTGGTTCATATACCACAGGCCACTGTGACTGACACTTCAACTCATGTTGCTGGGTTCTTAGCACAGTGTGCTAACCACTGCGCCACCACTCCACCAATTGCTGTCTCCATGATCGTAATCACCACGAATATCTTGAGTGGTTGGGCAGCCTGACGGCCAGCGTGCCTGTCACCGAGCCATTTGTTTTGCGCGGTTCAGTGGCAAAGCAACCTCTGCTGGCTTCGCGCCGTTGCGAGAGAAGTTCCACGTACATTACGCAATGGGCGCTCGCTAACGTAGAGGCGGGTCGACCCCTCTCACCTGCTACGAAGCACCACAAAGACGCCGCGAACAGCATCAGCGGTCGCTGTCCCGGGGCTCCCATTGCGTTGGTCTGTTCGCCCCGGTAGGGGGTGGGATGGGGGAGGGTGGGGTGGGGTGGGAGAGGGTGTGGTGGGAGAGGGTGGGGTGGGGTGGAGGAGGGTGAGGTGGGGTGGGGGGAGGGTGGGGTGCGGTGGGTTTGGGTGGGATGGGGTGGGGGAGGGTGGGGTGAGGTGGGGGGAGGGTGGAGGGAGGGTGGGGGGAGGGTGGGGTGGGGGGGAGGGTGGGGTGGGGGAGTTGGGGAGGGTGGCATGGGAGAGGGTGGGGGGAGGGTGGGGTTGGGGAGGGTGGGGTGGGGTTGGGGAGGGTGGGGTGGGGTTGGGGAGGGTGGGGTGGGATGGGGGAGGGTGGGGTGGGGTGGGGGGAGGGTGGGGTGGGGTGGGGGGAGGGTGGGGTGGGGTGGGGGAGGGTGGGGTGGGGTGGGGGGAGGGTGGGGATGATGGGGTGGGGTGGGGTTGGGGAGGATGGAGTGGGGTTGGGGAGGGTGGGGTAGGGTTGGGGAGGGTGGGGTGGGGTGGGGGAGGGTGGGGATGATGGGGTAGGGCGGGGGAGGTGGGGTGGGGAATGGGGTAGGTCCGGCAAGCAGCAAAGTCCCAGTTGAAACCCGATCACCGTTTTGGTAAAAGTCAACACTAGCGGTGACCGCGGCTGCGTGATGAAATGTCGCCATGAACAACGACGACGCAAACGACGATCGTAAAAGAAGAAGCCATCGACACGATATGGAGCAACGCATTGAAAGTGGAAACAATGTGCATCCACGGTGCCACGAGATGTCCATCTGGGGACCTACACCACCCAGTGCCGGATTATCCTCGTAGCACAAGTAGCTACACCACGTGTAGTAGCTACACGTGTAGTAGCTACATATGTTGCGGGCCATGCACTTTCAAGGGCCCATGCTTTCAAGTTTAGTGATTCTGCACTTGCTCTATCACTACAGTACTATACCGCCTTCAACTTTTATGAACGGCCGGGTGTTTAAGGTTAGCGATTTGTCGCATTATCTGGTCGTATAGCAAATAAAAAAAAATACAATTACTTTACTATGCAAGTTAAAAATGTATGTCTTTTAAATATTTACGTGTTTTTTTTTATTAATTTAGGGCCCCTTTATAACATGTTCTACAGACCCCGCACGGCACTGACATCACCGTGGGCCGTGCTCCTCCAACAGAGGAGGAATCGAACCTAATTAGCACGAGCTCCCTCCTCTTTGGTTCTTTCGGTAAAGTCACGTAGTTAGAAATAAAATAAAACACGTCACGACGTTTCGATCGCAACACAAGCGGCCGTCATCAGGCCGCTTGTGTTACGTGACTTTACCGACAGAACCAAAGAGTATGGATTCCTGCAGTCACGAAAGCTTCAAATAAAGATTGAGGCGGAGCACAAGCATGCGTTGCAATCGATACGTCATCATCAACACCACCATCAATCGAAACGTCGTGATTTATTTTATTTTCTACCTACGTGACTTTACCGAAAGAACCAAAGAGTATGGATTCCTGCAGTCACGAAAGCTTCAAATCAAGATTGTTGCAGCAGCTGGCCAGGATTGGGCAAAACTTTGCACACTTTTGACCCAGGCAACTGGAGAGCACGCGCTGAGTGTTACTAACCGAGCGTTAAAACTAACAATAGCATATTTTAAGAATCGCAGTTTAGAGACAAACAACACAGGCGCTGTTAAAAAGAAGAATACAAATCAAACAAAAAAATTAACTCTAATCGATGGTGCTATCATTATCCGGGACACCGTTTAGGGCAGGGGTCGATAAAGCAAAATAACAAGTAGAGGCATTTTTTTAATCGAATTCGGTATATATAGGAAAAAAACCTAAAATTGTCAAGATCCCCAATGCACTGAGTGCTGAATAGGAGACGCGGTGGGTCCTTAAGAATGAAGGCATCACGAAGCCAGTCCCTAAAGAGCCGCATGCCGAGCCCTGCGTTAGGGAAACGCGCGGTGCTGGGTCAGGGCTCCCTAAACCACTGCACCACCGCTCCCTCCACCCCACATCACCGATGAGTGAAGTTTAATCGACACATTACCTGGCTTCGTGTGTCCGCTTGTCTCTCGTCCAGAGGACGTCGATCACAGTGATAATTTGTAAGTGATGATTGAGAGATGATGATGATGATGATGATCAACTGATGATTGATGGATTGGTGACTGATGGTGTTGATGATGATAAACTAATAATGATTGATAATTTGGTGATTGATGATGGTGTTGATGATGAATTGATAAAGATTGATGGATTGCTGACTGATGATGTTGATGGTGTTGATAATGATGCATTGATAATGATTGATGGATTGGTGATTGATGGATGATAATGATGTATGGATGATGGTATAATGCTTTATAAATGTATGATTTATGGATTATGATGTTGACGCTAATTTATAATTACGGGTGATTACCTTGCATTATTTTATATTTATAGAGCGCCTTCGATCACGGCAATAGCTAACCGTGTGCAATATATAAATATGGTAATGATTTGTAATTAATGATGAAAATAATATTTGATCATTTTTTGTTTATAATGATGGAGATTATGATGAACTATGCATTGCAACGAACGATGACAATAATTGTTGGAATGCTGATTGACGGATGATGATGATGATGATGATTATTAGTTACGGACGACTGACACTTCGTCGAGGATTTATGACGGATGACTGAATGAGCGCAGTGAATGACTCGAGACGAATGACTCCGTTGAAGCGCGATAGCCCGCGAGAGAACGAGTCAATCGGCAGACTTTGGGAGGTAGGGAACGAGAGACTTGGTGGAGTGCGAGCCAGCCGGCCAGCGGGGTGACTGCTCACGCGGCTCTGTGCGCTGGGTACATAATTGCCAGTTCGGGACGTCGTGGTGGGGTGGGGGGGCGGTGGCGGGGTGCACGTGGATTCATCTTTGCGAGTTTCTTCCCGAATCGCGGTCAGGGATCCAAACTTTCACGCGCGGACCGCGGCGGCCTCGACCAATCGCCGCTTCGCACAGACCGCTCGCACAGACCGCACGCCACGTGTTGCGGAACTCTGGCGGATTATTTATAATAATAAAAACACACTCCAGCCGCCCGAGTTCGCCTCCTGCCCACAGCCCAACATCTGTTATTGTTACTGTTGACTAATCGTACCGCTTGTTTACGCAGGAAAGCCTCACAGGGTCTCGTGACTCCTTCTTTCAAGAGGGTCCTGCCAAGCAGTAGTGGGGGGGGGGGGGGGGGGGGCAGTGCCAGATGGAGCTGGTTCGGGACCTGTAGCATATGTTATAAAGGGGCCCTAAATAAAAAAAAAAAACACAAAAATATTAAAACACATTTTTTACTTGCATAGTAAAGTATTTGTATTTTTTCATTTGCTGCACAGCCAGAAAATACGACAAATCGCTAACCTTAAACACCCAGTCGTTCATAAAAGTTGAAGGCGGTATAGTACTATAGTCATCGAGCGAGTGGAGAATGACTCAACCGGAATTGATAGCTTGAAAGCATTTAGCGCGGGGTCCTTGAATGTGCGGGGCCCGTAGCATATGTAGCTACATATGTAGCTATACAAGTACCTATACAAGTAGCTACATATGTAGGTACTTGTGCTACTTGGAGAATCCGGCACTGGGGGTTGGGGGGGGTGTGAACGCTACTGCTGTTTAATCCACAAGTGGATCATTTGCGATATAATTTTCAAACTTGGCCTCCTCTCTTGCGAATGATGTCACGGGATCTTGAACGTCCGCTGTGATGTGAAGCAGCAGTCCGAGCGTGTTCATTGCGATTGATATCACCCGGCGGGTATTAACCAGGGCGGCCGCCGGAATTAGAACCGCGCACCTCTGCAGCTGCTGGGCCCAAGTGATCCGCGATTTCTCTATCTCTGCCGCTGTCGTTCATGATCAGGGTCTCGGTGTGACGAGTGCACTACGCTCAGGAGGCGCGTGTCAACTCGTAATCGCATTCATCCGCGACCTTTTGGCGAGCCATCGAACAATAGCCGGCGGTCACAGATGCGCTTCTGCAGCCGTCTGGAACGCTCTTCCTTCCGACTTTGGGAAGACACTAGAGCAGTGGTTCTTAACCTGGGTTCGATCGAACCCCAGGGGTTCGGTGAGTCGATCTCAGGGGTTCGGCAGAGCCCCCGCCACGGAGGTCCGGACACACTTGAATTATTGTGTAAATTTGTGATGACACACACGGCCCGCTTGGCCATCACTGGCTGCAGATGATCATGCTACACTGCTTGGCCAATCAGCGCTGCGGGGAATTTAGTGCATACTCAGTAGTCAACGTGTGACTGTTGTCGTACGTCGTGTGATTTCTTTAATATTTTATCCATACTGACTATGTCGGGCAAAAGAAGAAAGTGGTCGGACGAATATGTACAACATGGATTCTCATGTATCACGGAACGTGATGGGAGTGAGCGTCCTATCTGCATGATTTGCAACGTCAAGTTGAGCAACTCTAGTCTTGCACCGGCAAAACTAAAGGAACACTTCTTGAAGCTGCATGGAGACGGGGAATACAAGAACACAACACTTGCTGAATACAGGGTGAAGAGAGCCAGATTCGATGAAAGGGCCACTCTGCCTGCTCTTGGATTTGTACCTGTTAACAAACCGATCCTGACAGCATCGTACGAAGTTGCTTACCTGATCGCAAAGCAGGGCAAGCCACACACCATTGGTGAAACACTTGTGAAACCAGCTGCATTAAAGATGGCGAATCTGATACTCGGAACAGCGGCCGAAGGTAAATTATCCCAAATTCCCCTTTCAAATGACACCGTCAGTGACAGAATAGAAGACATGAGTAAAGACATCTTGGCTCAAGTAGTCGCGGATCTGATTTCAAGCCCGGCAAAATTCAGCCTTCAACTCGACGAAACCACAGACGTTTCTGATCTAAGCCAGCTTGCTGTTTTTGTACGCTATGTGAAAGACGACATGATAAAAGAAGAGTTTTTATTTTGTAAGCCTCTTACAACAACAACGAAGGCAGCCGATGTGAAGAAGCTTGTGGATGACTTCTTCAGAGACAACAATCTTTCATGGGATATGGTTTCTGCAGTTTGTACGGACGGAGCTCCAGTCATGCTGGGAAGAAAGTCTGGTTTTGGTGCGCTAGTAAAGGCCGATGCACCACACATCATTGTGACGCATTGTATTCTGCACAGGCATGCGTTGGCAACAAAAACCTTACCTCCAAAAATGACAGAAGTATTAAAAACTGTGGTGGAATGTGTGAACTATGTGCGAAAAAGTTCTCTGAGGCACCGCATCTTCAGTGAGCTGTGTAAAGAAATGGGCTCTGAATTTGAGGTACTTCTGCTCCATTCTAATATTCGGTGGTTATCCCGGGGACAGGTGCTGAATCGTGTTTTTGCCATGCGTGTGGAATTAGCCCTGTTTTTGCAAGAGCACCAACACTGCCATGCAGATTGCTTCAAAAATCCTGAGTTCATTCTCATTTTAGCGTACATGGCTGATATATTCGCAGCTCTCAATCATCTCAATCAGCAGATGCAGGGTGGTGGAGTCAATATCATGGAAGCGGAAGAACACCTGAAGGCTTTTCAAAAAAAGCTACCGTTATGGAAACGACGAACAGAGAACAATAACTTCGCAAACTTCCCGCTTCTGGACGACTGTGCAAGTAAGATCGAAGATGTGTCTGGAATCGGAGATATTTCTGTATCCACGGAACTGAAGCAAACAATTGCCACGCACTTAGATGAGCTTGCAAAGTCTCTCGACGGATATTTCCCTACAAGAGAGTCATATCCAGCATGGGTGAGACAGCCGTTCACGTTTGCTGTTGAAACAGCAGATGTCAATGATGAATTCCTCGACGAAATCATTGAAATTCAGCAGAGCCAGGTTCAACAGCAACTCTTCAGAACAACAACGCTCTCAACGTTTTGGTGTCGACAAATGAACAAGTATCCAGTTATTGCTAAGAAAGCCCTGGATTTTTTTATACCATTTGTTACAACATATCTTTGTGAGCAATCCTTTTCGAGGATGCTGGACATAAAAATGAAGAAAAGGAACAGACTTTGCTGTGAAAATGACATGAGAGTGGCACTTGCCAAGGTGAAGCCACGCATATCTGAACTGATCTCTCAAAGGCAACAGCAGAAGTCACATTGATTTCCAGGTATGTAATTTGTTGTGAGTTTATGCATTGTGTTGGTTTTATTCTTTGAACAAGGTAATGTTCATGCACGGCTCATTTTGTGTACCAGTAAAAAACATATCTATGTCTTGAATTTGAAAAAAATCACATTTTATTTTTCACTAAAGAGGGGTTCGGTGAATGCGCATATGAAACTGGTGGGGTTCGGTACCTCCAACAAGGTTAAGAACCACTGCACTAGAGCTATAGGCACGTTTAAATAATCTAGGATTGAAAACTCATTTCTTTAGGACTTATTTTTTTGTGTTTAGTTTGCTGTTCTTCCCCCGCACCTCCGATTAGCGCGGTTGGCTACGTACGGTGCCGAAAGAAGTCCAGCATGTATGTATATATGTATGTATGTCGAACGTACAACCAATGCTTTGCCCACCGCTGTACCACAATTAGTCTGCAGAATGGGTAACTCTTGGCGACAATGCCACGGAGCAACCCAATGTAGTAGGGCCCTCCTGAAAGGACAATACAAGTCTTGAGACTCAGTGGAGGCTTTCCTGGGTAAATACACGTGCATTCACTGTTGTATTCGTTTTGGATGTCGGGTGGTGTGAAGGTATGTATGACACAAATTTTGTCAAAACTTAAAAATCACTCATGAGTCATGCACGTTAATGTTATGAGCACAAGGACCACACGACTGTGATATTAAATGTATATTTTATTTATAAATTGCAATGTATACTCTTGTGGTTAAACGCATCGCATACAACAGACTATGTACAACGTATGATAATTTACATCGTTTTGTGAATCCACTGCTGGATGAAGGCCTCTCCATCAACACTCAGCTCACCAGTACCAAACTCACCACTCGGCTCACCAGGACTAAACTCACCACTCAGCTCACCAGGACTAAACTCACCACTCAGCTCACCAGTAGTAAACTCACTACTCAGCTCACTAGTACTAAACTCATCACTCAGCTCACTAGTACGAAACTCATCACTCAGCTCACCAGGACTAAACTCACCACTCAGCTCACCAGTACTAAACTCACCAATCAGCTCACCAGGATTAAACTCACCACTCAGATCACCAGTACTAAACTCACTACTCAGCTCACCAGTACTAAACTCACCACTCAGCTCACCAGTACTAAACTCACCACTCAGTTCACCAGTACTAAACTCACCACTCAGCTCACCAGAACTAAACTCACCACTCAGCTCACCAGTACTAAACTCACCACTCAGCTCACTAGTACTAAACTCACCAATCAGCTCACCAGGATTAAACTCACCACTCAGCTCACCAGAACTAAACTCATCACTCAGCTCACCAGGACAAAAATCACCACTCAGTTCACCAGTACTAAACTCACTGCTCAGCTCACCAGTACTAAACTCACCACTCAGCTCACCAGTACTAAACACACCACTCAGCTCACCAGGACTAAACTCACCACTCAGATCACCAGGACTAAACTCACCACTCAGCTCACTAGTACTAGACTCACCACTTAGCTCACCAGTATTAAGTTCGCTACTCAGCTAACCACTAGTAAACTCACCACTAAGCTCACCAGAATTAAACTCATCACTCAGCTCACTGGCACCAATACAAAACTCACCGCTCAGCTCACCAGCAACAGTACTAGACTTACCACTCAGCTCACCAATATTAAACTCACCTCTCAGCTCACCAATACTAAACTTACCTCTCAGCTCACCAATACTAAACTCACCTCTCAGCTCACCAACACCACCAATATGAAACTCACCACTCAGCTCCCCAGCACCAATACTATACTCACCACTCAGCTCACCAGCACCAATACTAAACTCACCACTCAGCTCACCAATACTAAACTCAACACTCAGCTCACCAACACCACCAATACTAAACTCACCACTCAGCTCCCCAGCACCAATACTAAACTCACCACTCAGCTCACCAGCACCAATACTAAACTCACCACTCAGCTTACCAGTACTAAACTCACTACTCAGCTCACTAGTACTAAATTCATCACTCAGCTCACGAACACCACCCATCCGAACATCACCACACAGCTCGCCAACACAAAATGTTCACGCGTAGAGTTTTCAGGCAAAAATTGGCACCCACAATGCTTAAGAGATTAAGAAAAAACACACACACACACACAAGCGGAAATTTGACGAGGCTCTGGCGATGCCCTTGTGTATGTGCGTTATTATTGCGAGATAACACGATCCCAGCTAGAGGGCATGAACCTCATCTTCCCTATTGGCGAATTATTCATTATTTTAGTACGATTCCTGCTGGGGTTTTTTTTGTACGCTTATGGTTAATTCACACGTGGTTCTCGAGTGAACGTTTTTAACATTGCGGATGTAGAGTTCAAATGCGATTCACGCATCTGTCCGCGTTTGTGTTGAACTTCCCTTTGCGCCGCGCGTAGCCAACCTCGCTCATCGGAGGTGAATTACACTCGATTCCTACACAGAGATCCTAAGCACTTCCAGACACCCATTGATTTAGATAGACCAGGGGTCGGGCAAACCTGCGGCTCTTTAAAGACTACTTCGTGACGATATAACCATGCGTTACGGCTCTTGAAATATTTCGGATATTTATTTTTTCCAGCGAATTCGAAGAAAAAAATCGCTCTTCTTGTTATTTCGGTTTGCCAACCCCTGACACATAGACCCATGGACTCGCATAGAGACCCATAGACTTGTAACAGAGACACGTGGAGTCACATGGAGACCCATCCTTGACAATACACAGCGGCGTGTATTAGACACAGAGGGAAGGAAGGCCGGTGGCGTCTTTGGAAGGTTCATCGCAGGGCACTGATCTTCAATCAGTGCCTTGGAAGGTTCATTGCAGTCGCCACCGCAGTCGCGGCGAGAAGATGTATCCTCGACGTGGTGTGCCGGGTGCTGAAATGCTCTCCGGGGCCGCTGGTAAAGTGTGGAGTAGGCGACAACGCAGCGAGTAGCCACCAGGGTCAAGGCACCCCCCTGGCCACCCCCAGGCTCGTTGCGCTGCTGTTAGCACGCTGTGTGTACAGCCGTGGCGAGAAGGGAATGGTGGACGCGGTGTGCCGGGCTGCCGGTCACACCAGGGAGAACTTCCCGACCTTGCGGCTCCTGCGGTAGAGGAAGAAGAGGGCCGAGCCCCCCGCGGCTGAGAGGCCCGCCAGGGCGGAGCCCACGGCGACGGGCGACGACGTGGATGGTGAGGAGGAGGAGGAGGAGGTGAAGGAGGAGGAGGAGGAGAGTGACGGTTCTGGCTCCGAGGTTTTCTTCGTCAGATCCGCTAGACTCGGCTTGAGCGGCAGCTGTCTAATTCGCTTGGGTCCAGCGCTGGGTGATGATGGTGGTGGTGGAAGATGTGGTGGTGGTGGTGGAGATTCTGATGATGGTTGCGACCTCAATGAGGATGTGGGTGACAGAAATGAAGGTGATGATGATGATGGGGGCATTGCAGATGATGGTGACGATGATGGTGGTAGTGATGTTATTGGTGATGATGTTGTTGTTGTTGGTGATGATGGTGTTGATGATGGTGTCGGTGATGGTGTTGTTGGTGATGGTGTTGTTGGCGATGGTGTTGTTGGTGATGGTGTTGTTGTTGGTGATGGTGTTGTTGGTGATGATGGTGTTGTTGGTGATGATGTTGTTGTTGGTGATGGTGTTGTTGGTGATTGTGTTGTTGTTGTTGTTGGTGATGGTGTTGTTGGTGATGGTGTTGTTGGTGATGGTGTTGTTGGTGATGGTGTTGTTGGTGATGGTGATGTTATTGTTGGTGATGGTATTGTTGGTGATGATGGTGTTGTTGGTGATGATGTTGTTGTTGGTGATGGTGTTGTTGGTGATGGTGTTGTTGGCGATGATGTTGATGATGGTGTTGGTGATGGCGTTGTTGGCGATGATGTGGATGATGTTGTTGGTGATGATGTTGTTGTTGGTGATGGTGTTGTTGGTGATGATGTTGATGATGTTGTTGGTGATGATGTTTTGGTTGGTGATGGTGTTGTTGGCGATGATGTTGATGATGTTGTTGGTGATGATGTTGTTGTTGGTGATGGTGATGGTGTTGTTGGCGATGATGTTGATGATGTTGTTGGTGATGATGTTTTGGTTGGTGATGGTGTTGTTGGCGATGATGTTGATGATGTTGTTGGTGATGGTGTTGTTGGCGATGAGGTTGATAATGTTGTTGGTGATGATGGTGACGATGTTGTTGGTGATGACGGCGGTGCTGTATACGAATTGTTTGCGAGCCCCTCTCCCTGGAACAGGCATTTAAATGCCCCCACCGTCTCCATGCAGCGGGACTCCTCTGGGCATGCGCCTGGCACACACGTGTCTGTGGGGGGGGGGGGGGGCACGGGAGTGGGGGGCACACAGAGAGAGGGAGGGGGGCACGCAGGGAGGTTAATTGGCAGGAATACATTCGACTACTTTCTCAGAATCATCATCTTCGTCATGTTCATCAATACCGCCATCGTCATCACTACAACCACAATCTGTGGACATCGTCATCATCGTCGTCACACTCATAAACACGAACCACCACCACCACCATCATCACCAACACCGCCACCAGCCATGATAACAATCACCACCACGATCATCATCAACGACCACAAAAACAACATTAACGATGACCCCAACGAAATCAACGTCACTGCCTCCCCCCCTCCCCCCAACCCCCATCGATCCATCAACATCCATCAACGTTTATCCATCAGCATCGACACCCATCCACATTTATCCATCGAAACCACTGCTCACGTGACCGCCACGGGGCGGATGACGCGGCACCTGGCGGTAACCCGCTCATCGCCCGCCGTTGCCAAGGCTGGCGGTTGGTACGCGGCCGGCCGCCCTGGTTAATACCGAGGTTTTTGCGGTGTATTGTATCATCGTCGTTATCACCATCACCACTATCATCATCGTCGTTATCAGCGTCACCGCTATCATCATCATCGTCGTTATCATCGTCACCGCTATCGTCATCGTCGTTATCATCGTCACCGCTATCATCGTCATCATCCTCATCGTCGTTATCACCGTCATAGCTATCATCATCACCGCCGCCGCCGCCGCGCGTGTCCCTCACCTTGAGCGCAGACGCCGAGCTTCGCCATGTTGCAGTTGGCGTCGTTGAGGGGGGCCCTCGGTCCGCGGGGGGCACTCTTGCCCAGGGCCACGTCGGCGCACGCCTGCTGCCCGCCCATATTGTTGGGCTCCCCGGGGCCCCACTGGGCCACCCCCTGGCCGAGGGGCGCCCCGCCGGACGATATCCACTGCCAGCCGGACGAGACCTTGCGGAGGCCCAGCCAGTAGTTGAACTTGCGCGGCGGGTAGAGGGCGTTGAGGTGGTTCAGCTCCTCAACGCTGCGCAGCACCAGCAGCTCTGCGGGAAGGAGAGGGGGGCGGGAACGGCGGCCACGGGGTTTACCGTGTTGATGGTCGCGGTGGATGGAGGGTTTGTTGAGATAAGGCCGTGGTGGTTGGTCATGGGGATTGTTGGGTAGCGGAGCGGCGGGGCAGCGCTCGCGCTGCGGACCCCCCCAGCTCGATTGCCGCTCGCGGCCAACACCGGTGACGATTATCTGAACCGGTCCTGAGCCTCCCCTAGGTCGACTCGGCCTCCAATGAGTACCTGGTGCGATGTGCAAACATCGCCACTTGGGAGACAAAGGCTGCCGGGCGTGGTGTTAGACAAACACCCCCTTGTGTGTCGTGCCGGCTAACAGCACTTTGCCCCAACAGTCTGTTAAGGCTACACGGGGGATCTTTGGTCATGATTGTGGCGGTGGCGCTGGTGACAGTGATGATGGTGGTGGTGGCCGTAGTTGTTGGTGGTCATGATGGTGGTGGTGGTGGTAGTGAAGATGATGGAGGTGATGCTGATGGTGACAATGGTGGTGGTGCTTTTGGTAGCTGTGGTTTGCATATTATTGTGATGGTGATGATGGTTATTGAGAAGGTTGGTGATGGTGGTGATGATGATGTTGTTGAGAAGGTTGGTGATGGTGGTGATGATGAAGACGCTGCACCACGTGGCAACTCATTCAACTCCACTCGACATTTTTACATGTAGACCATACTCGGCCCTGCCATGCTAACGTGTAATGTTCACTCACTAAACCCACATCTCATGAATCCATGTGTTTCTTAATTTGTATATATATCTCGTTTTAAATGTATCGATTGGTATGACCTCCGGTAACCTTTGGCCATGACCTTAACAGTGACGTACCGGTGTGTTGCTTCTTGCAGTAGTTCATCGCCGCCAGCCACGACAATCCCTTTGGGGTTTGGTGGAAGGAGCGCGCGGTCACGTGGTGCCACGATCCCAGCACGTGCACAACTGTGACAAAGACAAAGGTCCCCCGTATAGGGTTTTAAGCGACCGTTTGAGCAAGTGCTGTAAGCGAGTGGCACCTATGAAGGCCGGCACGGCACACGAGCGGGTGGGTGGTCAGCACCACGCCCGGCCGCCTTTACTGTGACAAGCACACACATACACAGAGCACGTGGCCAGCAGCATCGTCATCATCAGTATCAGCAGCAAAATCATCAACAGCATCACCATCGTCATCTCCACAACTGCCAGCACCATCATCGACAGCACCGATGTCATCGTCATCATTATCGATGGCATCACAATTGTCATCTTTAGCGGTAAAGTAATCGTTATCATCATCACAGTATCATTAGCAGTAGCATTATCATCATCATCATCACACCCAGCACTCAGCACCCTGCACCCAGTACCATCTACTCAGTACTCAGCAGAACTCAAAAATCAGCACCCTGCACTCTCCACTCAGCACCCAGCACCATGTACTCAGCACTCAGCAAAACTCAACAATCAGCACCCTGCACTCTCCACTCAGCACCCAGCACCCAGCACCATATACTCAGCACTCAGCAGAACTCAACAATCAGCACCCTGCACTCTCCACTCAGCACCCTGCACCATGTACTCAGCACTCAGCAGAACTCAACAATCAGCACCCTGCACTCTCCACTCAGCACCCTGCACCATGTACTCAGCACTCAGCAGAACTCAACAATCAGCACCCTGCACTCTCCACTTAGCACCCTGCACGCACCAGCGCTTACCGGTCATCACCAACAGAGCCGTAGCAGGAATGGCCATAGCGCCGTTGTCAGCCACACACGACGCGTATCGCTAACTGATAACACAGAGTACACACAGGGTACACTCGCAGTACACACACCGAGTACACTCACAGAGTACAAGCACAACCTCGGGCTATCGTTAGGTACAGTCCGGAGAGACTGCGCGCTTCTACAGGCGCTCCAACGATTCTTTATACACCTTATCAAACCCTCCCTCCCTCCCACCTCCACTCCTCCGCCTCTCCCTCCTCCTCCCTCTCCTCACCCCTTCCTTGAGATTCCACGAACACTCTTGGCCAATGGCAGGAGCCTCGCTCCCCTGGCCCAGGCTCAATCCATGCTGGGAATTTACACGTGGAGTTTCCCAGAAGTCCAGGACCAAATTCCCCACATAGTAGTTGGTCGTGGTGCTGCTGCGTTGCCATCACTGCAAAAGCATAATTAATACAATAATAAATATATAATAGGCGACGTTTCGGGCAATTAACCTTATTCATAGGGCAGCTAACTGCCCTATGAAGAAGGGCCATTGCCCGAAACGTCGCCTGTTACATAATTGTCACGTGATGGTACCTAAGCACGTGGGTGGAATGGACTGCTCGGTGGAGGTCAGGGAGCGGTGGTGCAGTGGTCAGCACACTACGATGCAGTGCACAGGCGCGCGGGCACGCATTGGAAGTTCACCTCTCTGCTACGAAGAAGGGCTATTGCCCGAATCGTTGTCTGTTAGATATATTAGGTATACCCAAGTCTGCTTTGAAAAGCGAAACTCTTTAAAGTGGCCTTCCCTCTATAGTTTTCTTCGTTTCCCCTGGTTCTGTTTTTGTTCCCCGATTTTCATGCGTTACGCATTGGGATCCGAGGATGGAATGCGCATTCTACTCATTCGAATAATTATCATATGCGGATTTATTTCTTGTAAGGCTACAGTGCTATTGACGATTGTGTTGAGTTAGTTAACACGGGTACCGTATTGAGTAGTTCTGATCAACCCTGTTTCACTCGAGTGCGGATTTATTTCTTGTAAGGCCACAGTGCTATTGACGATTGTGTTGAGTTAGTTAACACGGGTACCGTATTGAGTAGTTCTGATCAACCCTGTTTCACTCGAGTGCGGATTTATTTCTTGTAAGGCCACAGTGCTATTGACGATTGTGTTGAGTTAGTTAACACGGGTACCGTATTGAGTAGTTCTGATCAACCCTGTTTCACTCGAGTGCTTTTTTTTGTGCAACCTCTACAGTGCAAGGATGCTGACGCAGTGGCGATGTAACGGGCAGCAGCAGCAGCAGTGGCAGTGGCAGCAGCAGCGGCAGCAGCAGCAACAGCAGCGACAGCACCTTCCACCCACACAGGACGACGGTTCGACTCCCATCTCCTGGCGCGGCAGTTAAATCAATGGGGGGGGGGGGGGGGGCGAGTTTATCAAAAAACAAAACCCCGATGGGAACGCCGCTTGCGATGGGTGGTGGGGTAAAGCGTGGGTCAGACCACCAACTTTCAACTCGTCAACGCGGGAGAGTCGGACAGACCGGAGGAAAAAAGCGTGCGCTATTTTGAAAGTAATCCATATTTAGCTGCTCGCCGCGAGCTCTAAATGTCCCTGATGGTGGCATTGTCCTCGTGCTGTTCGCCTTTTGGCGTTGTTCTCTGGTCTGACGCTGGTGGTGAAAGACGAGGCCCTAAAGAAGAAGGCTGCTGCTGTTTCTGGTGTAGCCCAATCAGTCTCAAAGACAATGCATCATCATATTGTTTATCAGAGCACGTGTTTGTTTGCGTCTTCACCACAAGTACCATGTATAGTTCATGCAGTAAATTGATTCCTTGCGAAAAGGTACCTTATTTGACGTTCGAACATCTTAACACAAACTCCTGTTTTATTTGCCAGAAAGGGTGAAACCTATTATTATTTTTCCATAATCCATATTTTTCCACTAAATTTTTTCCTTAAAAAAAGTACGTTTTTATATTATGATTTACTACTTTTTTGTATGTCGCTCGTCTGCTACTGTTGTATTATTACTTAATTTCGCTGTGACTTGTTGCGTATGTCGGAGAAGCGGCGGTGGTGTTCTTTGTTCATGAAACCCGATCTAAGAGCTTCGTTGGCTCACAGAGAAATTCAAAATCAACTGAACTGAAATGCCCCCCTCGAGAGTTCGCCGCAGTGGAAGGCCCCCTCCTGCTCGCCTGGGGCGGGAGCGAGGGAAATTGCAGGGACCGCGCCTTTACCTCGCAGTTAGCGCAGTGTCTGCTGCCGACGGCGTCGAGTTGAGATATTGCCATCGATGGATTGCGAAAGAGATTTTCATCCAGCTCGTGGTTCGATCATCGCCGAGGATGATGTAACCACGGCGCACGCATGCAAATCGATAATGCGAGTATGATCCACCACGCGTGGTGATCGACTGTTTGCAATGAACTCTGAAAATGTAACGTAATTTGGCTGCTATTAATTTCCACGTGAGCCACTTCGTTGACCAATCAATTGTGATAGCCAGGTCGGTTCTGCAATTCTTTTAGTATACCTCAGCGGGGTTTACCTGTTTAGTTTAATGATCCGTGCATCGTTGTGGCATGACTCGGCTATTATTAGCACGGTTGGCCACGTACGGTGCGAAAGAAGTTCAACGTGAACACATGATGAACCAGGCTGGCCTGAGTTCGATTCCCCAGCAACGGCTAACGTCAGTGGCGAGTGATCTCAGAACCGGCCGCGAGTCCTTGCCCTGCCTCCCATCCTCCCCCACTCTTCACAAATTCGCAAAAACGTCCAGAGCGGGGAAGTATGATCCGACAAATGACGATGACACTAAATGCCATCGTGTTGGGAGGAGAGGCCATCATCCAGCAGTGGATTGGCAAGGGGCCAAGTTTTTAATTCGTAACACAACGTGTTGATTATTGTGCCCAATGTTGTGCACATCATATAAAGCCTCACGGATCATGCAGCGGAGCGAACTGCTGATGAGACGTTGAATGTCGAAACCGGTCCATGCTGTAAAGAAAAATAATTATCGATTTGTTTATCTGAAGCACGGTCCACGATCGAGGCATTCATTGTATCGAACCACCGCGTAGACGCAAGGTTGCACCGTCAGCATCACCACCACCGTCAGCCGTGGATGGGTGGTAACACGTCCAGTAAAAATTCATGGACTGCAAAATAAGTTAAAGGTGCCAAGGACCGGTTGCGTCATTTCAACGAAATGAGAAAATAATCAAAATTACCACGCGAAGGGGGTTTTCTGAACAAAATCTCTACCACTCACACGAGAGGGGCACGGGAGGGTCACGGGGCGACGGGGGGGGGGGGGCACGGGAGGGGCACTGGGGGGGGGGCACGGTACCCCCACCCCTGTAGGGGATAGGGGAAGGGTTACCGCGTAGGGGATGGCGGAGGGGAGGGTTAGGGGTACCGTGTAAGGGGTTAGGGCTGGGGACTGGCTCAGGAAATAAGCCACTGTCTTAAAAGTCACTTCCACTCGAAGGTCCCCGCCCTGCTTCTCGAAATCCACTCCGCACACCCCTCCCCCTTCCTGCAGGAGCTCGCGCCAGCCGAAGAGTGCGCGTGTGTGTGTGGTGTGTATGTGTGTGGTGTGTGTGTGTGGTGTGTATGTGGTGTGTGTGGTGTGTATATGTGTGGTGTGTGTGTGGTGTGTGTGTGGGGTGTATGTGTGTGGTGTGTATATGTGTGGTGTGTGTGTGGTGTGTGTGTGGTGTGTATGTGTGTGGTGTGTATGTGTGTGGTGTGTGTGTGTGGTGTGTGTGTGGTGTGTGTGGTGTGTGTGGTGTGTGTGTGTGGTGTGTGTGGTGTGTATGTGTGTGGTGTGTATGTGTGTGTGTGGTGTGTGGTGTGTATATGTGTGGTGTGTATGTGTGGTGTGTATGTGTGTGGTGTGTGTGTGGTGTGTGTGTGGTGTGTATGTGTGGTGTGTGGTGTGTGTGTGGTTTGTATATGTGTGGTGTGTGTGTGGTGTGTATCTGTGTGGTGTGTATGTGTGTGGTGTGTGTGGTGTGTGTGTGGTGTGTGGTGTGTGTGTGGTGTGTATGTGTGTGGTGTGTGTGGTGTGTGTATGTGTGTGGTGTGTATGTGTGTGGTGTGTGTATGGTGTGTGTGTGGTGTGTGTGGTGTGTGTGGTGTGTGTGTGTGGTGTGTGTGTGGTGTGTGTGGTGTGTGTATGTGTGTACAGTGAGGGAAAAAAGTATTTGATCCCCTGCTGATTTTGTACGTTTGCCCACTGACAAATAAATGATCAATCTTTAATTTTAATGGCAGGTTTATTGTGAGAGACAGAATAACAACAAAAAAATCCAGAAAAACGCATGTCAAAAATGTTGTAAATTGATTTGCATTTTAATGAGGGAAATAAGTATTTTACCCCCTCTCAATCAGAAAGATTTCTGGCTCCCAGGTGTCTTTTATACAGGTAACGAGTTGAGATTAGGAGCACACTCTTAAAGGGAGTGCTCCTAATCTCAGCTTGTTACCTGTATAAAAGACACCTGTCCACAGAAGCAATCAATCAATCAGATTCCAAACTCTCCACCATGGCCAAGACCAAAGAACTATCCAAGGATGTCAGGGACAAGATTGTAGACCTACACAAGGCTGGAATGGGCTACAAGACCATTGCCAAGCAGCTTGGTGAGAAGGTGACAACAGTTGGTGCGATTATTCGCAAATGGAAGAAACACAAAAGAACTGTAAATCTCCCTCGGCCTGGGGCTCCATGCAAGATCTCACCTCGTGGAGTTGCAATGATCATGAGAACGGTGAGGAGTCAGCCCAGAACTACACGGGAGGATCTTGTCAATGATCTCAAGGCAGCTGGGACCATAGTCACCAAGGAAACAATTGGTAACACACTACGCCGTGAATGACTGAAATCCTGCAGCGCCCGCAAGGTCCCCCTGCTCAAGAAACCACATATACATGCCCGTCTGAAGTTTGCCAGTGAACATCTGAATGATTCAGAGGACAACTGGGTGAAAGTGTTGTGGTCAGATGAGACCAAAATGGAGCTCTTTGGCATCAACTCAACTCGCCGTGTTTGGAGGAGGAGGAATGCTGCCTATGACCCCAAGAACACTATCCCCACCGTCAAACATGGAGGTGGAAACATTATGCTTTGGGGGTGTTTTTCTGCTAAGGGGACAGGACAACTTCACCGCATCAAAGGGACGATGGACGGGGCCATGTACCGTCAAATCTTGGGTGAGAACCTCCTTCCCTCAGCCAGGGCATTGAAAATGGGTCGTGGATGGGTATTCCAGCATGACAATGACACAAAACACACGGCCAAGGCAACAAAGGAAATCGTTCGAGAAGAAGCACATTAAGGTCCTGGAGTGGCCTAGCCAGTCTCCAGACCTTAATCCCATAGAAAATCTGTGGAGGGAGCTGAAGGTTCGAGTTGCCAAACGTCAGCCTCGAAACCTTAATGACTTGGAGAAGATCTGCAAAAAGGAGTGGGACAAAATCCCTCCTGAGATGTGTGCAAACCTGGTGGCCAACTACAAGAAACGTCTGACCTCTGTGATTGCCAACAAGGGTTTTGCCACCAAGTACTAAGTCATGTTTTGCAGAGGGGTCAAATACTTATTTCCCTCATTAAAATGCAAATCAATTTATAACATTTTTGACATGCGTTTTTCTGGATTTTGTTGTTGTTATTCTGTCTCTCACTCTTCAAATAAACCTACCATTAAAATTATAGACTGATCATTTCTTTGTCAGTGGCAAACGTACAAAATCAGCAGGGGATAAAATACTTTTTTCCCTCACTGTATGTATGTGTGTGGTATGTGTGTGGTGTGTATGTGTGTGGTGTGTGTGGTGTGTGGTACGTGTGTGGTGTCTGTGGTGTGTGTGTGTGGTGTGGCGTGTGTGGTGTGTGTGTGTGGTGTGTGTGTGATGTGTGTGTGGTGTGTGTGGTGTGTGTGTGGTGTGTGTGGTGTGTGGTGTGTGTGTGGTGTGTGTGGTGTGTGTATATGTGTGTATGTATGTATGGTGTGTGTGTATGTGTGTATGTATGTGGGTGGTGTGTGTGGTGTGTGTGTGTATGTGTGTGGTGTATGTGGTGTGTGTGTGGTGTGTGTGTGGTGTGTGTGGTTAGTGTGTGTGGTGTGTATGTGGTGAGTGTGTGTGGTGTGTGTGGTGTGTGTGTGGCGTGTGTGTGGTGTGTGTGTATGTGTGTGGTGTATGTGGTGTGTGTGTGGTGTGTATGTGGTGAGTGTGTGTGGTGTGTGTGGTGTTTGTGGTGTGTGTGGTGTGTGTGTGGTGTGTGTGGTGTGTGTGTGGTGTGTGTGTGTGGTGTGTGTGGTGTGTGTGTATGTGTATGTATGTGTGGTGTGTGTGTATGTGTGTATGTATGTGTGTGGTGTGTGTGGTGTGTGTGTGTGTATGTGTGTATGTGTGTGGTGTATGTGGTGTGTGTGTGATGTGTGTGTGGTGAGTGTGTGTGGTGTGTGTGTGGTGAGTGTGTGTGTGGTGTGTGGTGTGTGTGGTGTGTGTGGTGAGTGTGTGTGGTGTGTGTGTGGTGAGTGTGTGTGGTGAGTGTGTGTGTGGTGTGTGTATGTGTGTATGTATGTGTGTGGTGTGTGTTGTGTGTGTGTCGTGTGTATGTGTGTGGTGTGTGTGGTGTGTGTGTGGTGAGTGTGTGTGGTGTGTTTGTGGTGTGTGTGTGGTGAGTGTGTGTGGTGTGTGAGTGGTGTGTGTGGTGTGTGTGTGTGGTGTGTGTGGTGTGTGTGTGGTGTGTGTGGTGTTGTGTGTATGTGTGTATGTATGTGTGGTGTGTGTGTGTGTATGTATGTGTGTGGTGTGTGTGTGTATGTGTGTGGTGTATGTGGTGTGTGTGTGGTGTGTGTGGTGTGTGTGGTTTGTGTGTGTGGTGTGTATGTGGTGAGTGTGTGTGGTGTGTGTGGTGTGTGTGTGGTGAGTGTGTGTGGTGTGTGTGTGGTGTGTGTGTGTATGTGTGTGGTGTATGTGGTGTGTGTGGTGTGTGTGGTGTGTGTGGTTAGTGTGTGTGGTGTGTATGTGGTGAGTGTGTGGTGTGTGTGGTGTATGTGGTGTATGTGGTGTGTGTGTGTGGTGTGTGTGTGGGTGTGTGTGGTGTGTGTGTGGTGTGTGTGTGTGGTGTGTGTGTATGTGTGTATGTATATGTGGTGTGTGTGTATGTGTGCATGTATGTGTGGTGTATGTGTGGTGTGTGTGTGTATGTGTATGGTGTATGTGGTGTGTGTGTGGTGTGTGTGGTTAGTGTGTGTGGTGTGTATGTGGTGAGTGTGTGTGGTGTGTGTGTGGTGAGTGTGTGTGGTGTGTGAGTGGTGTGTGTGTGGTGAGTGTGTGGTGAGTGTGTGCGGTGTGTGAGTGGTGTGTGTGGTGTGTGTGTGTGGTGTGTGAGTGGTGTGTGTGGTGAGTGTGTGGTGAGTGTGTGTGGTGTGTGTGTGGTGTGTGTGGTGAGTGTGTGTGGTGTGTGTGTGGTGAGTGTGTGTGGTGTGTGAGCGGTGTGTGTGGTGAGTGTGTGTGGTGTGTGTGTGGTGAGTGTGTGTGGTGAGTGTGTGGTGAGTGTGTGGTGTGTACGTGTGTGTGTGTGTGCGGGGCAGCGGCAGTGTAGCGGTTAGCGCGCTGCGCTACGAACCCGGCGACCCGGGTTTGATTCCCGCTCACGGCCAACACCAGTGACGATTATCTGAGCCGGTCCTGGGGCTCCCCTAGGTCGACTCAACCTCAAATGAGTACCTGGTGCTGTGCGTAAAAACATCGCCACTGGGGAGACAAAGGCGTCCGGCAGTGATGCTGGCCACCCACTCACCCCCTCGTGTGCCATGCCGGCCTTCATAGGTGCTACTCCGCTAACAGCACTTGCCCCAAAAGTACGCAAAGCCTATGCGGGGGATCTTTGTCTTTGTGCGCGTGCGCGGGTGGCTGGCTGGTTGGGGGTGCCGCTGCCACCGCCGCTGCTCTCGATTGACGCTACGTCGACGCAGCGTCGCCTTGACTGCTGGGAAACTCGCAGGGCCCTGCGCGCCGCCGCCGCCGCCGCGTCTACGGCACTTGCTTCTCCACTAAATGTTCACGGGCGGGGGACGGGGGTGGAACTTTGGCCGACAAGATATCGTGAGTGTGAGTGAGAACCGCCGCACCGTTAATGACAGCAGCACGACGATGATGACGACGACGATGGGGGGGGGCGGGGGGGTGTTGTCACGTGCTGCGTGTTGTCGTTGGGCCGCAGGACAGCGGCCGCGCTGAAGGCCACCAGGGGCCCCGCCAGTGGCCCGCGGCGTCCTTGCAGTGAAGGACGCCGCGCCACGGTTATCGGAGCGATGAGCTGAACCATTGCGGGAACTCTACACCCACGCCGACGTGAACCCGGACTAGACGCAGCCTGACGTTCTTCAGTTGGCCGAGCTGGATTAGGCATAACCCGGACACGATCCCGATGTGGACAATTCCAAAACGCTACAGAACTGTGGGAAGTATAACGTGGACTCGGTGCCCGATTCGCAGATACGAGAGAGGATGAGGCATCGTCACCATCGCCGCTACTCCCCAATCATCCGGCTCAGCCAAGTGGTCTCCATCAACATCGGTCGTCCAAAGAAGATAGAGATCTCTTGATTCACACTGGGAACCATAGACTCACATAGAGACCCTTAGACTCGTAAATAGATGCATACATTTACACGGAGACCCATAGACTCACATTGAGACCCTTAATACTCGTAAATAGATTTATACATTTGCACGGAGATCCTTAGACTCACATATACACCCATACACTCACATAGAGACCCATAGACTCACATGGATACCCTTATACTCATAACGAGATCGATAGATTCACATTGACGTCCATAGACTCTCATAGAGACCAATAGACGCACATAGAAAACCTTAGATTCACACAGCGAATTCGAAAGAAGTTCAACACGCCGTGCATCATCTCAGCGGATCGTCGGTTCGTTTCAATCTCCCTGCGCGGCACTTAAAGCAAGAGTCGGTGTCTTTAACAAATCCCCCATCCCCCCCACCCCTCGAGGCTACCCATCATCCAAGATCGCCGATCAGCAGATCGAGTGTTCTGGAGGGGTAAAGCGTGAGTACTCACATCACATGACGAGACGTCTGGGTCACTGTAGAAGAGTAGGCCGAACAGCCACGGTGGCTAGGAGATGCTAACTACCTCGCCTGGTATACAGGAGGTCGTGGGTTCGATCCCCACCCCGACGACGCCTGCTGCTGCTGTATATTTGGAGTTTGCGTGTGTCTCTCCCTGTGGTCGCGGGGATTTTTCCTCGGGTGTTTCTCCTCCACATTTACAAGCACGCGTTCAAAGTATGTGGCTGCAATACATTTCCACGTGACAAGCCACTTCGTTGAGCTATCATTTGTGGGCAGGTCGCTTCTGACAAAGAGCTACATCGCTCAGTGGGCCCTACCTGGTAAAATAAAAACAGTTTTTAGTGTATACCGTTTCTTGATGTGGGAGTGGGGGGGGGTCTCTGTAACCGCTCCGTAAGCCGTGGCGAGTGCAAGGAATTGCAGGGCTGCGCCTTTACTCGCCAAACACGGCTATAAATTTCTCCCTCCGCTTCCTCCAAGTTCGGTTTCACTCCAATTCCGCGTAAGTATCGCTGGGTAGCTTCCTCTGCTCGGAACTTTATCTTTCATTCGCAACACAATGAACATGAGCACTTGAAATCAAGGGTCACTCGGCCGCCCACTCACCTCCGCGCTCACCCCGACTGAGTCACACACACCCACCCACTCGACTCACACACACCCACCCACTCGCCCCGACTCACACACACCCACCCACTCGACTCACACACACCCACCCCCTCGCCCCGACTCACACACACACCCACGTGCCCCGACTCACACACACCCACCCACTCGACTCACACACACCCACCCCCTCGCCCCGACTCACACACACACCCACGTGCCCCGACTCACACACACACCCACTCGCCTCGACTCACACACACCCACCCCCTCGCCCCGACTCACACACACACCCACCCACTCACCCCGACTCACACACACCCACCCACTCGACTCACACACACCCACCCACTCGCCCCGACTCACACACACCCACCCACTCGCCCCGACTCACACACACCCACCCACTTGCCCCGACTCACACACACACCCACGTGCCCCGACTCACACACACCCATCCACTCACCCCGACTCACACACACCCACCCACTCGCCCCGACTCACACACACCCACCCACTCACCCCGACTCACACACACCCACCCACTCGCCCCGACTCACACACACCCACCCACTTGCCCCGACTCACACACACACCCACGTGCCCCGACTCACACACACCCATCCACTCACCCCGACTCACACACACCCACCCTGCTCGCACACCCAGGATACCGCGGGTTTACTGACCGAAACGACTGGCAGATGCACCCCGTGTCCTGCCCACTGTAGCACCTCGCTACGTTTTAATCGCCCGGTGCTTCGCGCGTTGTTGTGAGCGTCGCTCCTCTGCTCTCCGATGTTTGCTGGAAGGCGGCTACCTCCAACTGCCCGGAAGCGTCCTTCACGAGCGTCCTCCTACTCAAGAAGGCCGATCTTGACACCGCTGGTGTCAATCTTCTGCAAGTCCACTTATTTAGCCCATCTCATCTCTACCCCGTTCAGCGCCCGTTGAGCCCCCTCTGTCCGACCAAACAGAAGCTGCTTGGGCATGCGGGGCTACACGACCCAGCCAACGTAGCCTCGCCTGCCGGAGCAGCGCACTGATGGGACTGTGTCCAGACCTTTAAAGGATTCTGTGGGCTCCTGGTTAAATCCAGGATGGAACGAAGGCAGGCCAACCTGAATGTTTCAAATCGGCGCAGATGTTCATTTAGAGGCCTTCACGTTTTGCAAGCATAGATAAGGGAGGGCAGGCGACTGTGGCCACCGAAGCTTCGGCATAGACACACACGAACAGACAACTAAATACAAAGATTCCCCGTATAGACCTTAACAGACTGTTGGGTGAGGCAAGTGCTGTTAGCGAGCACCTATAAAGGCCGGCACGGCACACGATGGGGTGAGTGGCCAGCACCACGCCCGGCCGCCTTTGTCTCCCCAGCGGCGATGTTTACTACACCGCACCAGGTACAAATTCTACGCTGAAGTCGACCTAGAGGAGGCGCAGGACCGGTTCAGATAATCCTCACTGCTGTTGGCCGTGAGTGGGTGGGGAGAATCGAAATCCGGACGCCGGGTTCAGAGCGCAGCGCGCCAGCCGTGACGCTACCGCTCCCCCCCACACACATCAACACACAGCCACACGAAAATAAACAACACACACACTAAGATATAAATACAACGACTCTCTGATTCCCCACCCCCCGCACCCGTCCGTGGGGGGAGGGGCGGCGGCGCTCTGGAAATTTGCTCGGAAAGCACCGGGCAGTCCCCTTCACCCCTAAACCACCCCAGCCCATCACTTTCCCACTGTGACGAACCCGCCGCCGCCGCCGATGTTTTTAGAATGTCGGGAAAGAGGTGTTGACAGGAGGACTGGCCGCACAGAATCAGCAGGGGAGGGTACGCAGAGGCCAGGGGCTACCGCAACACTTTCATCCGTAGCACGGTCCGAACGATGGCTAGGAGATGGGGGAGGCTGGCAGATGTCATCGCGGCCCAAGCCATTCTGGATGTGCTCGATTGTTCTGTAAGAGCGCACGGTTTTAATCGCTTCATCTATACACGCCGTGATCTTATGATATCGCGTTGATTTATTGATTCGTTGCTCGTTCGCTGTCGCGATTTTTGTCCGCTGGCCGAACCAGCCTTGACAAAAGAGGCGAAGCTTCGACGGTGACGGGGTGGGGGTGTTTCCGATCAGCTACGAAGCTCTTTTTTTCCCCACGTGCGCAGATGTACAAACCGCAGGGCGGCAGGTCTCAGTCACCGCGTGGTTGCGTTTGCCGTCCCATTGCCGGTTGAAATGTACAAAGGCGCAACCCTGCTATTGCTCGCTCACTTCGCTGTTGGCGAAAGGTGTGCGGCGGGTGCCGGGTGGTGGGTGGGCGGGTGGGGGAGCACCACTCGCCTGGCCTCTGGGGGGTAGGAGCCACGGTGGCGCTGGAGAATGAAGGGTTCGTCGCAGCGACGTCCGCATGCAAGCGACTCAGTTGCGCACAGCCAACGTTGCATGCAACTGATCGATCACGCGTGGAGCCGGCTTTTCTCACTGATTAATCGACCCAGCTCTTAATGTATAGGGCGCCACGGTGGCTATGAGATGTTTACTACCTCGCCTGGTGTACAGGACGTCGTGGGTTAGAACTCGGACGACGCCTGCTGCTGCTGTATATTTTGAGTTTGCGTGTCTCTCTCCCCGTGGTCGCGTGGATTTTTCTCTAGGTTGTACGGTGTTTTTCCCATCCAAATTTAGATTATTTTGCTGATATAAATTTCCACACGATAGGCCACTTGGTAGAACTTTCATTTGTGGCCAGGTCACTTCTGAAAAAGAGCCAGAGAGCCCAGTGGGCTTTAAAACCTGGTAAAAAAAAGAATTAAAAGTTTATTTTTTTCTAGTTTTCGCCTTTCTCCAGTTGTGCCTTTTGAGTGTCGCCGTGCATTTGAACGTTTGCGAAAATTTCGCTTTGGACTTTTATTCGCAAAAAAATATGCAGTACACACGATACATTTATACATTACAACGACGGCGCTTTCCCCGTTGATTATAACTCGGGTGCGAAGGCGTCGCGACTAATTTCCGCTCTTTGTGCGCGATCGGACCGCGCGAGATTAATTCCGAGGCTGCCGTTTCAATTCTGAATAACAACAACAAAGAACAATCCACTAGAGCGAAACTCACGCGAACATTCCAATCGGCCGCACGCACCCCAAACTCTGAAGAGCGCCTCTCGTGTGGTCAAACTAAACTACAAATGTTTCTATTTTTTTTTGCCAGGTAAGGTTCACTGAGCTATTATAGCCCTTTTTTTCAGAAGCGACTCTGGTTATTACAAATGATAAGTGGCTTATCGCGTGAAAACAGTTTTTTTTGTATCAGCCAAATACTCTCAACGCGTGTTTGTAAACGTGGAGGGGGGGGGGGGAACCTGGAGGAGGGACCCGGAGTAGAATCCACGCGACCACGGGGAGAGAGATACACGCAAACTCCAAATATACAGCAGCAGGCGTCAGGGTCGGGATCGAACCCACGACCTCCTGTATACCAGGCGAGGTAGTTAACATCTCCTAGCCACCGTGATGATGATGAGAGAGAGAGACACGCAAACTCCATATATACAGCAGCAGGCGTCAAGGTCGGGATCGAACCCACGACCTCCTGTATACCAGGCGAGGTAGTTAACATCTCCTAGCCACCGTGATGATGAGAGAGAGACACCGCAAACTCCAAATATACAACAGCAGGTGTCAAGGTCGGGATCGAACCCACGACCTCCCCTTACAGCAGGCGAGGTAGTTAACATCTCCTAGCCACCGTGGCGGGGATGGAGGGGGTTTCAAAGGTGACCCCACCCCTACATCGCAGTGTGAACCCTTCTCTCAGCGCTGGAGCGCTATCACAGCCCGCTGAATATTTCCTCACCGTGAATGTCGGGCAGAGGACGGAGGAAAGTTTAACCTTCCCCCTACTCTTTGGTTCTTTCGGTAAAGTCAAATCAAGATATAAACATCCCCCGCGCGGGTTTCCTGGCCAAGGCTAAACGATCTTTAAGATAACCATCATCATTACCATCGTTATTTGTACAAGGCAAACCACCGGCATCTTCATCGCCACGGCCACAAATCGCATGTCACCATTGTTCAAGATGATTGAATTGAAGCTGGAGAGACGTCAAGAGACCAGGGACCGGAAATCAGTCGCAGGAGTCACCTGGGGACACCCTTTGGGTGACTCCTGCGAGTAGGGGGCGATGGGTGCGATGCCAGTCTCGTATACAAGTCTGTGAGTCTGTGTGAGTCTATGTGAGTCCGTGAGTCTCTGTGTGAGTCTGTGTGTGAGTCTATGTGAGTCTGTGAGTCTGTATGTGAGTCTATGTGAGTCTGTGAGTCTGTATGTGAGTCTATGTGAGTTTGTGTGTGAGTCTATGTGAGTCTGTGTGAGTCTGTATGTGAGTCTATGTGAGTCTGTATGTGAGTCTATACGTGAGTCCGTAAGTCTGTGTGTGAGTCTATGTGAGTCTATGTGAGTCTGTATGTGAGTCTATGTGAGTCTATGTGAGTCTGTGTGAGTCTGTATGTGAGTCTGTGTGAGTCTGTATGTGAGTCTATGTGAGTCTGTGTGTGTCTATGTGCGTCTGTGTGAGTCTTATGTGAGTCTATGTGAGTCTATGTGAGTCTGTATGTGAGTCTATGTGAGTCTATGTGAGTCTGTGTGAGTCTGTATGTGAGTCTGTGTGAGTCCGGGAGTCTGTGTGTGAGTCTGTGTGAGTCTATGTGAGTAAGTGAGTCTGTGTGTGAGTCTATGTGAGTCAGTGAGTCTATGTTAGTCTGTGTGAGTCTGTATGTGAGTCTGTGTGAGTCTGTATGTGAGTCTATGTGAGTCTGTATGTGAGTCTGTGTCAGTCTGTATGTGAGTCTATGTGAGTATGTATGTGAGTCTATGTGAGTCTATATGTGAGTCTATGTGAATCCGGGAGTCTGTGTGTGAGTCTGTGTGAGTCTATGTGAGTGAGTCTGTGTGTGAGTCTATGTGAGTCAGTGAGTCTGTGTGTGAGTCTGGCTCCAGTTTAACAGCAAAGGTCTCACTCCGATTCAGTCGAGCGGCAATATCTTTTCATCGGTTGCGTAACGCTGTGTGGAAGCTAACTGGTCTGTCGCTCCGCACTAAGCTTCAGGTCTTCTCGGCCACGGTCATTCCCTCGCTTCTCTATGCTTGCGAAACGTGGACCCTCTTAATGGAGCATCTTCGCCGGTTGGAAACATTTAGGCTAGCCTGCCTACGATCCATCCTGGATTTAACCAGGCTGGATTGTGAGGAGCTCATAAATCCTTGAAAGATCTGGGCAAGGTCCCATCGGTGAGCTCCTCCGGCAGGCAAGGCTGCGTTGGCAGGGTCATGTAGCCCGCATGCCCAGCCACCGCATGCCGAAACAGCTTTTGTTCGGCCGGATCGAGGGGGCTAAACGGGCGTGGCACGGGCTAGAGAAGAGATGGAGTGATGTGGTACAGGAGGACGTGGAGCTGAGTGGACTTGCCGATGACTGGTACCAGCGGTGTCAAGATCGGCCTCTGTGGAGGAGGCTCGTGAAGGACGCTATTGGGAAGTTGGAGGCAGTCGCCCTCCAACAACAACGGAGGGCGGAGGAGCGACGCTCACAACAATGAGCGGAGCGCCGGGTGGCTAAAGCACAGCAGGTTGGCACAGTAGGGGGCACAGGTGGTGCACCAGCCAGTCATCTCAGTCAGTCGACCCGTGGCACCTGGGTCTGCCCCGTGACCTCCTGCCCGCGGGCGTTCGACACTTCACGTGGCCTCAAGGTGCACATGTGTCGTCGTGACGTCACCGCCACTTAGTTGCGAATGACGGTTGTTGTTGTCTATGTGAGTCTGTATGTGAGTCTTTATGTGAGTCTATGTGAGTCCATGAGTCTGTGTGTGAGTCTGTGTGAGTCTATGTGAGTCTATATGTGAGTCTGTGTGAGTCCGTGAGTCTGTGTGTGAGTCTGTGTGAGTCTCTGTGAGTCTGTATGTGAGTCTATGTGAGTCTGTATGTGAGTCTGTCTGTGAGTCTGTATGTGAGTCTATGTGAGCCTGTATGTGAGGCTGTGTGAGTCTGTATGTGAGTCTGTGTGAGTCTGTATGTGAGTCTATGTGAGTCTGTATGTGAGTCTGTGTGAGTCTGTATGTGAGTCTATGTGAGTATATGTGAGTCTGTATGTGAGTCT
The DNA here is from genome assembly GCF_048934315.1 of Petromyzon marinus. Lineage (NCBI taxonomy): Eukaryota > Metazoa > Chordata > Hyperoartia > Petromyzontiformes > Petromyzontidae > Petromyzon > Petromyzon marinus. The sequence continues at coordinate 13,348,368 of NC_133712.1, forward strand.
ATGTGAGTCCGTGAGTCTGTATGTGAGTCTATGTGAGTCCGTGTGTCTGTGTGTGAGTCTATGTGAGTCTGTGAGTCTGTATGTGAGTCTATGTGAGTCTGTATGTGAGTCTGTATGTGAGTCAGTGAGTCTGTTTGTGAGTCTGTGTGAGTCTATGTGAGTCCATGAGTCTGTATGTGAGTCTATATGTGAGTCTGTATGTGAGTCTATGTGAGTCTGTGTGAGTCTATGTGAGTCTATGTGAGTTTGTGTAAGTCTATGTGAGTCTGTGAGTCTGCATGTGAGTCTGTGTGAGTCTGTATGTGAGTCTGTGTGAGTCTATGTGAGTCTGTGAGTCTGTATGTGAGTCTGTGTGAGTCTGTATGTGAGTTCATGTGAGTCTATGTGAGTCTGTATGTAAGTCTATGTGAGTCTATGTGAGTCTGTATGTGAGACTGTAAGTGAGTATATGTGAGTCTGTGTGAGTCTGTTTGTAAGTCTGTATGCGAGTCTATGTGAGTCTATGTGAATCTGTATGTAAGTCTATGTGAGTCTATGTGAGTCTGTATGTGAATCTGTATGTGAGTCTATGTGAGTCTGTATGTGAGTCTGCCTGTAAGTCTATGTGAGGCTGTGTGAGTCTGTTTGTAAGTCTATGTGAGTCTGTATGTGAGTCTGTGTGAGTCTATGTGAGTCTGTGAGTCTGTATGTGAGTTTGCGAGTCTGTATGTGAGTCTGTGTGAGTCTATGTGAGTCTGTGAGTCTGTATGTGAGTCTATGTGAGTCTGTGTGAGTCTGTCTGTGAGTCTGCATGTGAGTCTGTGAGTCTGTATGTGAGTCTATGTGAGTCTATGTGAGTCGGTATGTGAGTCTGTATGTGAGTGTATGTGAGTCTGTGTGAGTCTATGTGAGTCTGTGTGAGTCTATGTGAGTCTGTGTGAGTCTATGTGAGTCGATGTGAGTCTGTATGTGAGTCTATGTGAGTGTATGGGAGTGTATGTGAGTGTATGGGAGTGTATGTGAGTCTGTGAGTCTATGTGAGTCTATGTGAGTCTATGTGAGTTTGTGAGTCTGTATGTAAGTCTATGTGTGAGTCTCCGACTCTGTGAGTCTATTTGTCCATATGTGAGTCTTTTTATCTCTATCTGAGTCTGTGTGCCTCTATGTGAATCTGTGAGTCTGTGTGTCTCTATGTTAATCTATGAGTCTACGTGTCTCTATGTGAGTCTGTGAGTCAATGTGTCTCTATGTGAATCTGTGAGTCTGTGTGTCTCTATGTGAATCTGTGATTCTGTGTGTCTCTATGAATCTGTGAGTCTGTGTGTCTCTATGCGAATCTGTGAATCTATGTGTCTCTATGCGAATCTGTGAGTCTATGTGTCTCATTGTGAATCTGTGAGTCTATGTGTCTCTATGTTAATCTGTGAGTCTGTGTGTCTCTATGTGAATCTGTGAGTTTGTGTGTCTCTATGTGAATTTGTGAGTCTGTGTGTCTCTATGTGAATCTGTGAGTCTATGTATCTCTATGTGAGTCTGTGAGTCTACGTGTCTCTATGTGAATCTGTGAGTCTATGTATCTCTATGTGAGTCTGTGAGTCTATGTGTCTCTATGTGAATCTGTGAGTCTTTGTATCTCTATGTGAGTCTGTGAGTCTGTGTGTCTCTATGTGAATCTGTGAGTCTGTGTGTCTCTGTGAATCTGTGAGTCTATGTGTCTCTATGTGAATCTGTGAGTCTGTGTCTTTATGTGAATCTGTGAGCCTATGTGTCTCTATGTGAATCTGTAAGTCTATGTGTCTCTATGTGAATCTGTGAGTCTATGTGTCTCTATGTGAATCTGTGAGTCTATGTGTCTTTATGTGAATCTGTGAGTCTATGTGTCTCTATGTGAATCTGTGAGTCTATGTGTCTCTATGTGAATCTGTCAGTCTATGTGAATCTGTGAGTCTATGTGTCTTTATGTGAATCTGAGTCTATGTGTCTCTATGTGAATCTGTGAGTCTATGTGTCTCTATGTGAATCTGTGAGTCTATGTGTCTCTATGCGAATCTATGAGTCTATGTGTCTCTATGTGAATATGTGAGTCTATGTGTCTCTATGTGAATCTGTGAGTCTATGTGTCTCTATGTGAGTCTGTGAGTCTGTGTATCTACGTGAATCTGTGAGTCTATGTGTCTCTATGTGAGTCTGTGTGTTTCTACGTGAATCTGTGAGTCTATGTGTCTCTATGTGAGTCTGTGAGTCTATGTGTCTCTATGTGAATCTGTGAGTCTATGTGTCTCTATGTGAGTCTGTGAGTCTGTGTGTCTATGTGAATCTGTGAGTCTATGTGTCTCTATGTGAATCTGTGAACCTATGTGTCTCTATGTGAGTCTGTGAGTCTGTGTGTTTCTATGTGAATCTGTGAGTCTATGTGTCTCTATGTGAATCTGTGAGTCTATGTGTCTCTCTGTGAATCTGTGAGTCTATGTGTCTCTATGTGAATCTGTGAGTCTATGTGTCTCTATGTGAATCTGTGAGTCTGTGTCTCTATGTGAATCTGTGAGTCTGTGTCTTTATGTGAATCTGAGTCTATGTGTCTCTATGTGAATCTGTGAGTCTATGTGTCTCTATGTGAATCTGTGAGTCTATGTGTCTCTATGCGAATCTGTGGGTCTATGTGTCTCTATGTGAATCTGTGAGTCTATGTGTCTCTATGTGAATCTGTGAGTCTATGTGTCTCTATGTGAGTCTGTGAGTCTGTGTATCTATGTGAATCTGTGAGTCTATGTGTCTCTATGTGAATCTGTGAGCCTATGTGTCTCTATGTGATTCTGTGTGTCTCTGTGTGAATCTGTGAGTCTATGTGTCTCTATGAATCTGTGAGTCTGTGTGTCTCTATGCGAATCTGTGAATCTATGTGTCTCTATGCGAATCTGTGAGTCTATGTGTCTCATTGTGAATCTGTGAGTCTATGTGTCTCTATGTTAATCTGTGAGTCTGTGTGTCTCTATGTGAATCTGTGAGTTTGTGTGTCTCTATGTCAATCTGTGAGTCTGTGTGTCTCTGTGAATCTGTGAGTCTATGTGTCTCTATGTGAATTTGTGAGTCTGTGTGTCTCTATGTGAATCTGTGAGTCTATGTATCTCTATGTGAGTCTGTGAGTCTACGTGTCTCTATGTGAATCTGTGAGTCTATGTATCTCTATGTGAGTCTGTGAGTCTATGTGTCTCTATGTGAATCTGTGAGTCTTCGTATCTCTATGTGAGTCTGTGAGTCTGTGTGTCTCTATGTGAATCTGTGTGTCTCTGTGAATCTGTGAGTCTATGTGTCTCTATGTGAATCTGTGAGTCTGTGTCTTTATGTGAATCTGTGAGCCTATGTGTCTCTATGTGAATCTGTGAGTCTATGTGTCTCTATGTGAATCTGTGAGTCTATGTGTCTCTATGTGAATCTGTGAGTTTATGTGTCTTTATGTGAATCTGTGAGTCTATGTGTCTCTATGTGAATCTGTGAGTCTATGTGTCTCTATGTGAATCTGTGAGTCTGTGTCTCTATGTGAATCTGTGAGTCTGTGTCTTTATGTGAATCTGAGTCTATGTGTCTCTATGTGAATCTGTGAGTCTATGTGTCTCTATGTGAATCTGTGAGTCTATGTGTCTCTATGCGAATCTGTGGGTCTATGTGTCTCTATGTGAATCTGTGAGTCTATGTGTCTCTATGTGAATCTGTGAGTCTATGTGTCTCTATGTGAGTCTGTGAGTCTGTGTATCTATGTGAATCTGTGAGTCTATGTGTCTCTATGTGAATCTGTGAGCTTATGTGTCTCTATGTGATTCTGTGTGTCTCTATGTGAATCTGTGAATCTATGTGTCTCTATGCGAATCTGTGAGTCTATGTGTCTCATTGTGAATCTGTGAGTCTATGTGTCTCTATGTTAATCTGTGAGTCTGTGTGTCTCTATGTGAATCTGTGAGTTTGTGTGTCTCTATGTGAATCTGTGAGTCTGTGTGTCTCTGTGAATCTGTGAGTCTATGTGTCTCTATGTGAATTTGTGAGTCTGTGTGTCTCTATGTGAATCTGTGAGTCTATGTATCTCTATGTGAATCTGTGAGTCTACGTGTCTCTATGTGAATCTGTGAGTCTATGTATCTCTATGTGAGTCTGTGAGTCTATGTGTCTCTATGTGAATCTGTGAGTCTTTGTATCTCTATGTGAGTCTGTGAGTCTGTGTGTCTCTATGTGAATCTGTGTGTCTCTGTGAATCTGTGAGTCTATGTGTCTCTATGTGAATCTGTGAGTCTGTGTCTTTATGTGAATCTGTGAGCCTATGTGTCTCTATGTGAATCTGTGAGTCTATGTGTCTCTATGTGAATCTGTGAGTCTATGTGTCTCTATGTGAATCTGTGAGTTTATGTGTCTTTATGTGAATCTGTGAGTCTATGTGTCTCTATGTGAATCTGTGAGTCTATGTGTCTCTATGTGAATCTGTGAGTCTATGTGTCTTTATGTGAATCTGAGTCTATGTGTCTCTATGTGAATCTGTGAGTCTATGTGTCTCTATGTGAATCTGTGAGTCTATGTGTCTCTATGTGAATCTGTGAGTCTATGTGTCTCTATGTGAGTCTGTGAGTCTGTGTATCTACGTGAATCTGTGAGTCTATGTGTCTCTATGTGAATCTGTGAGCCTATGTGTCTCTATGTGAGTCTGTGTGTTTCTACGTGAATCTGTGAGTCTATGTGTCTCTATGTGAGTCTGTGAGTCTATGTGTCTCTATGTGAATCTGTGAGTCTATGTGTCTCTATGTGAGTCTGTGAGTCTGTGTGTCTATGTGAATCTGTGAGTCTATGTGTCTCTATGTGAATCTGTGAGCCTATGTGTCTCTATGTGAGTCTGTGTGTTTCTATGTGAATCTGTGAGTCTATGTGTCTCTATGTGAATCTGTGAGTCTATGTGTCTCTCTGTGAATCTGTGAGTCTATGTGTCTCTATGTGAATCTGTGAGTCTATGTGTCTCTATGTGAATCTGTGAGTCTGTGTCTCTATGTGAATCTGTGAGTCTGTGTCTTTATGTGAATCTGAGTCTATGTGTCTCTATGTGAATCTGTGAGTCCATGTGTCTCTATGTGAATCTGTGAGTCTGTGTCTCTATGTGAATCTGTGAGTCTGTGTCTTTATGTGAATCTGAGTCTATGTGTCTCTATGTGAATCTGTGAGCCTATGTGTCTCTATGTGATTCTGTGTGTCTCTGTGTGAATCTGTGAGTCTATGTGTCTCTATGAATCTGTGAGTCTGTGTGTTTCTATGCGAATCTGTGAATCTATGTGTCTCTATGCGAATCTGTGAGTCTATGTGTCTCATTGTGAATCTGTGAGTCTATGTGTCTCTATGTTAATCTGTGAGTCTGTGTGTCTCTATGTGAATCTGTGAGTTTGTGTGTCTCTATGTGAATCTGTGAGTCTGTGTGTCTCTGTGAATCTGTGAGTCTATGTGTCTCTATGTGAATTTGTGAGTCTGTGTGTCTCTATGTGAATCTGTGAGTCTATGTATCTCTATGTGAGTCTGTGAGTCTACGTGTCTCTATGTGAATCTGTGAGTCTATGTATCTCTATGTGAGTCTGTGAGTCTATGTGTCTCTATGTGAATCTGTGAGTCTTTGTATCTCTATGTGAGTCTGTGAGTCTGTGTGTCTCTATGTGAATCTGTGTGTCTCTGTGAATCTGTGAGTCTATGTGTCTCTATGTGAATCTGTGAGTCTGTGTCTTTATGTGAATCTGTGAGCCTATGTGTCTCTATGTGAATCTGTGAGTCTATGTGTCTCTATGTGAATCTGTGAGTCTATGTGTCTCTATGTGAATCTGTGAGTTTATGTGTCTTTATGTGAATCTGTGAGTCTATGTGTCTCTATGTGAATCTGTGAGTCTATGTGTCTCTATGTGAATCTGTGAGTCTATGTGTCTTTATGTGAATCTGAGTCTATGTGTCTCTATGTGAATCTGTGAGTCTATGTGTCTCTATGTGAATCTGTGAGTCTATGTGTCTCTATGCGAATCTGTGAGTCTATGTGTCTCTATGTGAATCTGTGAGTCTATGTGTCTCTATGTGAATCTGTGAGTCTATGTGTCTCTATGTGAGTCTGTGAGTCTGTGTATCTACGTGAATCTGTGAGTCTATGTGTCTCTATGTGAATCTGTGAGCCTATGTGTCTCTATGTGAGTCTGTGTGTTTCTACGTGAATCTGTGAGTCTATGTGTCTCTATGTGAGTCTGTGAGTCTATGTGTCTCTATGTGAATCTGTGAGTCTATGTGTCTCTATGTGAGTCTGTGAGTCTGTGTGTCTATGTGAATCTGTGAGTCTATGTGTCTCTATGTGAATCTGTGAGCCTATGTGTCGCTATGTGAGTCTGTGAGTCTGTGTGTTTCTACGTGAATCTGTGAGTCTATGTGTCTCTATGTGAATCTGTGAGTCTATGTGTCTCTCTGTGAATCTGTGAGTCTATGTGTCTCTATGTGAATCTGTGAGTCTATGTGTCTCTATTTGAATCTGTGAGTCTGTGTCTCTATGTGAATCTGTGAGTCTGTGTCTTTAGGTGAATCTGAGTCTATGTGTCTCTATGTGAATCTGTGAGTCTATGTGTCTCTATGCGAATCTGTGAGTCTGTGTGTCTCTATGCGAATCTGTGAGTTTATGTGTCTCTATGTGAATCTGTGAGCCTATGTGTCTCTATGTGAGTCTGTGTGTTTCTACGTGAATCTGTGAGTCTATGTGTCTCTATGTGAGTCTGTGAGTCTATGTGTCTCTATGTGAATCTGTGAGTCTATGTATCTCTATGTGAGTCTGTGAGTCTATGTGTCTCTATGTGAATCTGTGAGTCTTTGTATCTCTATGTGAGTCTGTGAGTCTGTGTGTCTCTATGTGAATCTGTGTGTCTCTGTGAATCTGTGAGTCTATGTGTCTCTATGTGAATCTGTGAGTCTGTGTGTCTCTATGCGAATCTGTGAGTTTATGTGTCTCTATGTGAATCTGTGAGCCTATGTGTCTCTATGTGAGTCTGTGTGTTTCTACGTGAATCTGTGAGTCTATGTGTCTCTATGTGAGTCTGTGAGTCTATGTGTCTCTATGTGAATCTGTGAGTCTATGTGTCTCTATGTGAGTCTGTTAGTCTGTGTGTCTATGTGAATCTGTGAGTCTATGTGTCTCTATGTGAATCTGTGAGCCTATGTGTCGCTATGTGAGTCTGTGAGTCTGTGTGTTTCTACGTGAATCTGTGAGTCTATGTGTCTCTATGTGAATCTGTGAGTCTATGTGTCTCTCTGTGAATCTGTGAGTCTATGTGTCTCTATGTGAATCTGTGAGTCTATGTGTCTCTATTTGAATCTGTGAGTCTGTGTCTCTATGTGAATCTGTGAGTCTGTGTCTTTATGTGAATCTGAGTCTATGTGTCTCTATGTGAATCTGTGAGTCTATGTGTCTCTATGCGAATCTGTGAGTCTGTGTGTCTCTATGCGAATCTGTGAGTCTATGTGTCTCTATGTGAATCTGTGAGTCTATGTGTCTCTATGTGAGTCTGTGAGTCTATGTGTCTCTATGTGAATCTGTGAGTCTATGTATCTCTATGTGAGTCTGTGAGTCTATGTGTCTCTATGTGAATCTGTGAGTCTTTGTATCTCTATGTGAGTCTGTGAGTCTGTGTGTCTCTATGTGAATCTGTGTGTCTCTGTGAATCTGTGAGTCTATGTGTCTCTATGTGAATCTGTGAGTCTGTGTCTTTATGTGAATCTGTGAGCCTATGTGTCTCTATGTGAATCTGTGAGTCTATGTGTCTCTATGTGAATCTGTGAGTCTATGTGTCTCTATGTGAATCTGTGAGTTTATGTGTCTTCATGTGAATCTGTGAGTCTATGTGTCTCTATGTAAATCTGTGAGTCTATGTGTTTTTATGTGAATCTGAGTCTATGTGTCTCTATGTGAATCTGTGAGTCTATGTGTCTCTATGTGAATCTGTGAGTCTATGTGTCTCTATGCGAATCTGTGAGTCTATGTGTCTCTATGTGAATCTGTGAGTCTATGTGTCTCTATGTGAATCTGTGAGTCTATGTGTCTCTATGTGAGTCTGTGAGTCTGTGTATCTACGTGAATCTGTGAGTCTATGTGTCTCTATGTGAATCTGTGAGCCTATGTGTCTCTATGTGAGTCTGTGTGTTTCTACGTGAATCTGTGAGTCTATGTGTCTCTATGTGAGTCTGTGAGTCTATGTGTCTCTATGTGAATCTGTGAGTCTATGTGTCTCTATGTGAGTCTGTGAGTCTGTGTGTCTATGTGAATCTGTGAGCCTATGTGTCTCTATGTGAATCTGTGAGCCTATGTGTCTCTATGTGAGTCTGTGTGTTTCTATGTGAATCTGTGAGTCTATGTGTCTCTATGTGAGTCTGTGAGTCTATGTGTCTCTATGTGAATCTGTGAGTCTATGTGTCTCTATGTGAGTCTGTGAGTCTGTGTGTCTATGTGAATCTGTGAGTCTATGTGTCTCTATGTGAATCTGTGAGCCTATGTGTCTCTATGTGAGTCTGTGAGTCTGTGTGTTTCTATGTGAATCTGTGAGTCTATGTGTCTCTATGTGAATCTGTGAGTCTATGTGTCTCTCTGTGAATCTGTGAGTCTATGTGTCTCTATGTGAATCTGTGAGTCTATGTGTCTCTATGTGAATCTGTGAGTCTGTGTCTCTATGTGAATCTGTGAGTCTGTGTCTTTATGTGAATCTGAGTCTATGTGTCTCTATGTGAATCTGTGAGTCTATGTGTCTCTATGTGAATCTGTGAGTCTATGTGTCTCTATGCGAATCTGTGAGTCTATGTGTGTCTATGTGAATCTGTGAGTCTATGTGTCTCTATGTGAGTCTGTGAGTCTACGTGTCTCTATGTGAATCTGTGAGTCTATGTATCTCTATGTGAGTCTGTGAGTCTATGTGTCTCTATGTGAATCTGTGAGTCTTTGTATCTCTATGTGAGTCTGTGAGTCTGTGTGTCTCTATGTGAATCTGTGTGTCTCTGTGAATCTGTGAGTCTATGTGTCTCTATGTGAATCTGTGAGTCTGTGTCTTTATGTGAATCTGTGAGCCTATGTGTCTCTATGTGAATCTGTGAGTCTATGTGTCTCTATGTGAATCTGTGAGTCTATGTGTCTCTATGTGAATCTGTGAGTTTATGTGTCTTCATGTGAATCTGTGAGTCTATGTGTCTCTATGTAAATCTGTGAGTCTATGTGTTTTTACGTGAATCTGAGTCTATGTGTCTCTATGTGAATCTGTGAGTCTATGTGTCTCTATGTGAATCTGTGAGTCTATGTGTCTCTATGCGAATCTGTGAGTCTATGTGTCTCTATGTGAATCTGTGAGTCTATGTGTCTCTATGTGAATCTGTGAGTCTATGTGTCTCTATGTGAGTCTGTGAGTCTGTGTATCTACGTGAATCTGTGAGTCTATGTGTCTCTATGTGAATCTGTGAGCCTATGTGTCTCTATGTGAGTCTGTGTGTTTCTACGTGAATCTGTGAGTCTATGTGTCTCTATGTGAGTCTGTGAGTCTATGTGTCTGTATGTGAATCTGTGAGTCTATGTGTCTCTATGTGAGTCTGTGAGTCTGTGTGTCTATGTGAATCTGTGAGTCTATGTGTCTCTATGTGAATCTGTGAGCCTATGTGTCTCTATGTGAGTCTGTGTGTTTCTATGTGAATCTGTGAGTCTATGTGTCTCTATGTGAATCTGTGAGTCTATGTGTCTCTCTGTGAATCTGTGAGTCTATGTGTCTCTATGTGAATCTGTGAGTCTATGTGTCTCTATGTGAATCTGTGTCTCTATGTGAATCTGTGAGTCTGTGTCTTTATGTGAATCTGAGTCTATGTGTCTCTATGTGAATCTGTGAGTCCATGTGTCTCTATGTGAATCTGTGAGTCTATGTGTCTCTATGCGAATCTGTGAGTCTATGTGTCTCTATGTGAATCTGTGAGTCTATGTGTCTCTATGTGAATCTGTGAGTCTATGTGTCTCTATGTGAGTCTGTGAGTCTGTGTATCTATGTGAATCTGTGAGTCTATGTGTCTCTATGTGAATCTGTGAGCCTATGTGTCTCTATGTGAGTCTGTGTGTTTCTACTTGAATCTGTGAGTCTATGTGTCTCTATGTGAGTCTGTGAGTCTATGTGTCTCTATGTGAATCTGTGAGTCTATGTGTCTCTATGTGAGTCTGTGAGTCTGTGTGTCTATGTGAATCTGTGAGTCTATGTGTTTATATGTGAATCTGTGAGTCTATGTGTCTCTCTGTGAATCTGTGAGTCTATGTGTCTCTATGTGAATCTGTGAGTCTATGTGTGTCTATGTGAATCTGTGAGTCTGTGTCTCTATGTGAATCTGTGAGTCTATGTGTCTCTATGTGAATCTGTGAGTCTCTGTGTCTCTATGTGAATCTGTGAGTCTATGTGTCTCTATGTGAATCTGTGAGTCTGTGTGTCTCTATGTGAATCTGTGAGTCTATGTGTCTCTATGTGAATCTGTGAGCCTATGTGTCTCTATGTGAGTCTGTGTGTTTCTACGTGAATCTGTGAGTCTATGTGTCTCTATGTGAGTCTGTGAGTCTATGTGTCTCTATGTGAATCTGTGAGTCTATGTGTCTCTATGTGAGTCTGTGAGTCTGTGTCTCTATGTGAATCTGTGAGTCTATGTGTCTCTATGTGAATCTGTGAGTCTCTGTGTCTCTATGTGAATCTGTGAGTCTATGTGTCTCTATGTGAATCTGTGAGTCTGTGTGTCTCTATGTGAATCTGTGAGTCTATGTGTCTCTATGTGAATCTGTGAGCCTATGTGTCTCTATGTGAGTCTGTGTGTTTCTACGTGAATCTGTGAGTCTATGTGTCTCTATGTGAGTCTGTGAGTCTATGTGTCTCTATGTGAATCTGTGAGTCTATGTGTCTCTATGTGAGTCTGTGAGTCTGTGTCTCTATGTGAATCTGTGAGTCTATGTGTCTCTATGTGAATCTGTGAGTCTCTGTGTCTCTATGTGAATCTGTGAGTCTATGTGTCTCTATGTGAATCTGTGAGTCTGTGTGTCTCTATGTGAATCTGTGAGTCTATGTGTCTCTGTGAATCTCATCACCACCACCACCGGCACCACCACCAGCACCACCAAAAGACAAAGCTCCCCCGTAGAGCCCGCAACAGACTGTAGGGGCAAGTGCTGTTAGCGAGCACCTATGAAGGCCGGCAAGGCACACGAGGGAGTGGGTGGTCAACACCACAATCACCAGCACTATCACAACCACCACTACCAGCACCACAATCATCAGCACCACCACAACCACCACTACCAGCACCACAACCACCACTACCACCACCACAACCACCACTACCAGCACCACAATCACCAGCACCACCACAACCACCACTACCAGCACCACAACAACCACCACTACCAGCACCACAATCACCACTACCACCACCACTACCAGCACCACAATCACCAGCACCACAATAACCACCACTACCAGCACCACCACAACCACCACTACCAGCACCACCACAATCACCAGCACCACCACCACAACCACCACTACCAGCACCATAGACGACCACAAGGCGCATCGCGGGCCTCAGTGTAATTTCACCACGACGACGTTTATTTGTTAATATTGCTCCGAAGGTGCAAATCACCTCGCGATTATTCCTGACAGAAACAAATAAATAAATAAATGCGCCCGACCACCGCTGCCGCCGCCGCTCCAGCCAGGGGGGGGGGCTCAAAAAGCGGCAAAGAACCCAACGACGATGATGGCAGAGCAGCTGTGAGCCCCCCCCCACACCCCCCTCTCCGCACGCTTGCTCGTGCCCCCTGACACAAGAACGCGCGGTTCCGCAACAAACAAACAAACCCCCCGATACTGCAAGAGGGGGGCGCCACGCGTGGACGACGACGACGTGGGGCGGGGGGGGCGGAGGTGGGAGGGGGGCGGGGCGGAGGTGGGGGCTCACTATCCATCCGCGCGAAAATAAATTTTCGTGGGAGGCGTTTCGTGTTGTTTTTTTTGCTTCACCCAACGATCACGAGGCACGGACTCGGCGCGGCTGAACGTTTCCTCCGTGGGCCATGGCGGTAGAAGTGGAAGAAGAAACCGATCGTGGGTGGCGGGGCTGAGCGGTGGCTTGACTCGGTGTCTCAGTCGAACCTATACTGCCCGGCTCTGTCCCATCCGCACGCACGCACGTACGCGTGCGGTCAAAATGAAAATGACTCCCAGCGAGCACCGATGGCACACGAGGGGGTTAGGTGGCCAACACCACGCCCGGCCGCCTTTGCCTCCCCATGAGTGTTGCTGTTCACACGCTGCACTCGGTACTGATGTTAAGGCCGAGTCGACCTAGGGAAGGGCTCAGGACCTGTTCCAAAATTCATAACCGTTATTTGACGGGGTGGGCAGTGAGTTGGAATCGAACTCGGGTGACCGGGTGAGTAGCGCGGCGCTAACCACTGCGCCACCGCTCCCCCACCAAATGAACAAAAAAAAGACGATTACGGAAAACCACCACCAGCACCATGACCGCCACCACCATCACCACCACCCACGCCTCCATTGTGTTTCAATTGTTCCTCGCCAGTCGTGGCACACGCCATCAGATTCAGCCCAGCTGAAGCACGCGGGCGTCCAGCGTGGGTGGGGGGGGGGGGAACAAAAAAAATGGAGGAGGAGGGAGTGTAGGGGAGGGGGCGGTGTTTTTCTTTATGACGTCAGCGACCGAGGGGCGGGGTGTTCTTTATGACGTCAGCGACCGTGGGGCGGGGCGGGGTAGGGGTTGAGAACGCGACGAGCGAGGAGGTCGCAGAAGAAAGACGGTGGCATGCACGCGGGGGTGTGGGGGAGACACAAGGTCACGTGGCACCCAGCGGGGCCAAATACCACAAAGAAACACGAGCCTCGCGCGCGGTGAGATGGCGCCTTCGTTTTTAAAGCACAAAGTCAGGAACAGAGAGGAAGGGGGACCCGAATAATGCAAAAAAATGAATACAAATTTTCGTAATAATAATTATTATTACTATAATACTGTATTGATAATCATCATCATCCTTGGCATGGGGGGGGAGGGGCGCGTCACGAAATGAAGACGCGCGAAGAAACGGAACCTCGTGGCACCGACTCGGCAAATAACAGCGGCAGTAATAATATCGACAGTGATAATAACAACAATAATACAAATTATATCGTGTTGTGTATACTTAAGTTACTCTTATATAAACTATTGCCAAACTCATGCAGACTGTCAGAGCCACGCGGAGGTGGTGCAGGACGGGGGGGGGGAGAAGGGAACGAGGGGGGGAGATGGGAGGGAGGGTAATGGTTGATGGCTGGCCCCAAGCCCCGAGCCCTCCTCGTAGCGGTGAGGGTGGACGTCGTTGGGGTTCTGACTCGAGCCCCCAACCCAGCCCGACATTCTAACATCTTAACCCGAGCCCCCACCCCCTCGCAATCATTAGCCCCAGATACAAACGCCTGAACCCCCAATCCCCATCCCTAGCTCCGACCTCTAACACATGTTTAACACGTAGGCTTTTGCAACCAATATTATCCATCATAAAGGTTATTTCTTTTGGGGTTAGGTATACTCTCCGACACACCGGTGTGATGAACTAGTAACTAATTGGCGCGTTCTGTTTACGTGACAAACCTTAATAATTGGCTGTGTCGGGTAGTGGCGGGTTTAACGACACATTTATATTTGCACGATCTAACCCTCCAAAAAACCTTTATTCTGGACTGTAACGCTGAACTTATCATAACACAAGAGCTGATACTCGCCGAAGCCACAAACCCTAGTCCTTACTATAGTCCCAGCTCTAATCCTCAGACTAACCCCAAACACCATCCTATTTACAGCTGTACTCCTATTCCTAGTCCTAACAATACCCCTCGTCCAGTTCCTGACCAAGATGCAGTCTAAGCCCTAATAATCGCTCTAGTTTCTAGCCTTCATCATATACTCCCTGTAGCCCTACCCCCTAATCCTACCTCTAACCCTAGCCCTCTCCTGGATCGCTATCCCTAACCATAGCTCGAGCCCCAACACTATCCCTGGCTGTAGCTAAAAACCCCAGCCTTAACATTGTGCCCATAATCCTGCCCCTAATTATATAACCTCTACTTATAGCCCTAGCTCTAGTCCTCACCCTAGCCCGAGTTCCTAGCGCCTAACATTAGCCTAATCCCCCACCCTAGCCACAATCCTAACCCTACAGATGAATCCTACCCCTATCTCCTAGCCTCAGTCTACTACTACCCCCCTTGACCCCATCCCATCCTGCACGGTGCAGGCTGCACCCCGCCCTCCCCACCTGCGCCACCCCCACCTCCCCCTTTACCCAAGGTGTGCAAGGAGGCGGGTGGGGGAGGTCCGGCTTCACCTGAGACGCGAGGAAGCCCTTCTAACAGTAGCGGCGGGGTCAGCGGCAGATTGGCGGCGGGGGGGGGGGGGGCGCTCCAGCAACTGCTGTCAGAATGTCTCTACAATCGTGAGCGAGGTTTACATTCTAGACGCCACGGGACAAAACCTCCCCACCGCCACCACCACCAACCACCGAGTCCCGAGGCGGCTGGAGCCAGGGAGTTCATTAATGGTCGTCAGGCGAGGGAGACCATCCACCGGACGTTAAGCCGGCTCTACAGGTCATCTGAGCTTGCAGCAACCAGATCGCTCGTCTCAGCAAGCAGTTGCGCAACGAGGGGCGTGTCAGGGCGTGGTCTCAGTGTCTGGTCACGCCCACCATAAGCCGAGCCCCGCCCCCCCTTCTCGTCAGCGCCACCCCCGCGAGGATCGTGACGACCGACCGATCGCGGCTCGCGAATTGCGCAGCGCGAGGTGATCAAACACGTGGCTTACACATCTCTGAGCGGATCGAGGCTGGAGAGTTAAGAGTTCGTCGCAGCGACTTCCGCATGCAAGCGATTCAGTTGCGCACAACCAACGTTGCATGCAACTGATTGATCACCCGTGGAGCCGACTTTCTAACTGATTAATCGTCCCAGCTCTAAATGTATGGGGCGCCACGGTGGCTATGAGATGTTAACTCCCTCGCCTGAGATACAGGAGGTCGTGGGTTCGATTCTTACCCTGACGCCTGTATACCTGGAGTTTTCATGTCTCTCTCCACGTGGTCGTGTGGGTTTTTCTCCGGGTCCTCCAGTTATTCCCTCCACATTTAAAAATCAACATCACGCGTTTAGCGTATTTGGCTGTTAGAAATGTTCACATGATAAGCCACTTCGTTGTGCTATCTTTTTTTGTGGCCAGGTCGCTTCTGAAAAAGAGCTGCATAGTAGCTCAGTAGGCCTTACCTGGTACAATAAAATTAAGCTTAGTTTGTTACACCAGAGAGATCATTTCGCACGTGGAAGGAAACTTGAGTGCCTGGAAACCCCTCCCCCTCCCCGCATGCGTGCAGTTGCACAACACAAACCAACTTTCTGTACTGCCACGTCCCTCCACAGTGGCACTACAATCATTT
This sequence comes from Petromyzon marinus, assembly GCF_048934315.1. Lineage (NCBI taxonomy): Eukaryota > Metazoa > Chordata > Hyperoartia > Petromyzontiformes > Petromyzontidae > Petromyzon > Petromyzon marinus. Next base: position 13,363,867 of record NC_133712.1, read on the forward strand.
TGGCGATCCACCAATCCTACTGGGAAGCGCCTGGAATCGGCAAGAATTGTAGCTGCCCGACCCGGCTAGATTCCTGGACGCGTTCTGAAGGTTCCCGCTGGAAACATGTGGGAGGGGATAGGTCTCACGGATGGACTGGCCCCTGCCATGGGAATGTGGAATTTTAAACCACTGGCTCGGGGGCGGAGTGGGGAGTGGAGGGGGTGGGGGGATAGGCCGGCGGAGATGATCGACGCTCTGACAGTTTTCGTTTTGGTTGAGAGTGAAAGTGAAGCAGTGCTACGAGACGAACATCCACAGTCATCAGCTCTCAGTGTCCCACACACCGTACAAAATGGAAGCGCAAATGTTCACGTGTGTGCTCAAGTGTGCACGTGCTCACGTGTGCGTGATTGAGTGTTCACGTGTCTTTAAGCGTGCGTTCGAGTGTTCGTGTGCGTGCGATCCAGTGTTCATGTGTGCGCATGATCAAGTGCTTATGTGTGTGCGCGTACGTGTCCATGATGTTTCCACACTGCACAAGTGAGTGTGTATTAATGTGTGTGCGTGTGTACACGTTCATCCGTGCACGCATGTTCCTCTGTGTTCGCGTGCGTACGTGCGTGTATTCAGGTGTTCACGTGTCACTGTAAGTGCGTGCGTGTGCGTGTGCGTGCTCATGGCCGTACGTGTTTACCCAGTAAACATGGAACGTCGATCCAACGTCGGCACATTTACCAGATACACGTGCATTAAGTGTCCGTGTGTGTGTTCAAGTGCGTTGGCGTGCGCGTCCCGAGTGTCCCACACGCGCGTGTACTCCTCGCGCCACCTTGGGCCTGCGTCGTGCGGGATTCGCGACTCGCGCCATCTCTGCCCCGACCTTTGCCGCCTCCGTGAGCGGTCCGAACAATAAATAAATAACGACAACTTAAGACCAGAAACGGCATGCTCTTCGGTTGCATCGCTGACACCGTGGAACGAAGTGGGTCCTCGTGAGGTCAATAGGTCAATACGGGTCATGGGTCAACAGCTGCCCCCGTAAGTGGGAGGTGAACCCGCGTGCCGCCGCAAGCTGCCCAGGTGGTTCGTTCCCAGGGAAAACGGAGGCCCCCCAGTGTCATTAATGTAATTTCCGACGTCCTCTCTTCTCTCGCGTCGATCCCTGGTTTTACTCAAGCGCTGCCCCGCGGGGCTCGGGATAATTCACACAAACGACCGGATCCAATCCCTGAGCACAACAAAAAATCCACCCCGCGTTTTTTTTCGTTTCCCTGCAGAGCCCCGAGCTCCTAAATTTCGCGTGAAGTCCATGAACGGCAACAGGACCTTCATTTCACTTCTTTGGGGGCAAAACGTGGTGTGGTAGGTTGGATTTGGGACCTCTCTTGGCATGAGCTTCTTGAACTAGGGGAGCGAAGTTCGGCATGGTGAGGTCGGGAGGTTACGTGGCAAAGTGGGACAAAGTGCAGCCCTCCCCACCCAACATCGGCCTTTTGTTTTTTGGCCCACACCCAACTCCGTCGTGTCGCCTGGCAGGCTTCGGGCCTTGTGCATCTCACGAAGGATTTAACTGAGAGGAAAGGCCCTGAATAATAAATCCACATCCTCGGTTTCCATTTAACCGCTCACATTTCTTCCGTCAGACTCTCCGTTTGACAATTAGAAGAAGAACCCCTCCCCCATACACCTCATTGGTTGAAACAAAAGTTAAAGGCTGTTCGCACGCGACGACGATGCCTTTGGCCGCCATTTTGGCGGTTGGTTCTCCCAAGAGGCCAAGTGGCAAAACGGGCACCGAGGTGGCGGCGTCAAAACCAATACGGCGGCAGAACCAAGTTAGCGGCCCCAAAAATGGGAAGCAAAACCGGGATGGCAGCACCAATATGGCAGCCACAAAATGGTGACGACACCAGGACGACGGCGGCTGCAGCAGCAGCAGATCGACGAAAAGGGTCAGAAAATCCCAAGATGTACGCGACAAAATGGAGGCCCCGAAATGGCAGTAGCACCAATAATGGCGGCAACGGCATGGCGGCAACACCCAAGATGGCGGCGTCAGGGGGTGGCACCAAGATGACGGCCGTACAAAAATTTGGCCGTGGCGGCGGCGCTGAGAACTCGGTGGTAGAAACACGGCGGCTGCGGCGGCCCCCCCTAGAGTGAAGTCTCGAAGCTGTGGAAGGGGCTGCCGGGGCTGGAGGAGGCGGTGGCTGATTTGCTGGCGTCCTCCGTGCTCAGGAAGCTGATGCCGCTGTCGAGGCCGCGGCGCTCGAGGCCGTACGGCTGCAAGTTGAGCTGCTGGTGGCGGTCGTGGTGGTTGTGGTTGTTGTTGCGGTTGGGCGAAGGCCCGCCGAGGCCCGCGATGGGCCGCAGTCCGTCGTTGCGCTTGGTGGGCGCCTCGTCCTCGTCCGCGTCCGTGTCATCGATGAGCGGGATCTGCGGTGTGGCGTGTTCGCCCTCCGTGAAGTCCGGCTGCGACATGAAGTTGTGGATGGACGTTCGCGAGTCCGGTTTCTCCAGCCCCTCGTACAGCGAGCTCCGGAACGCGTTCACCACGCGGATCTGCGCCCAGGGCGGGGGGGAGGTGAAAACGCGACACGGCGTCATTTGCCAGCAGTGGTCCCCGCGTCTACACCGGTAAACGCGGAAAGTCGGGCCTACGTTGGCCCGACGGTTTCAACCACATGCGAACATTGGCCCAGCGTTGGCAATGTTTACTGAGAGTGGGCATCTATCAAGCGTGTGCGCTAGTAGACTGGAGTAGGTGGCACGTGACTAGTGACTAGTTGACTGGAGTAGGTGGCACGTGACGAGTGACTAGTTAGCTGGAGTAGGTTATTAGTGATGAGTAGACTGGAGTAGGTGGCACGTGACTAGTGACTAGTTGACTGGAGTAGGTGGCACGTGACTAGTGACTAGTTGACTGGAGTAGCTGGCACGTGATTAGTGAGTAGTTGACTGGAGTAGGTGGCACGTGACTAGTTGACTGGAGTAGGTGGCACGTGACTAGTGACTAGTTGACTGGAGTAGGTGGCACGTGACTAGTTGACTGGAGTAGGTGGCACGTGACTAGTTGACTGGAGTAGGTGGCACGTGATTAGTGAGTAGTTGACTGGAGTAGGTGGCACGTGACTAGTGACTAGTTAGCTGGAGTAGGTGATTAGTGATGAGTAGACTGGAGTAGGTGGCACGTGACTAGTGACTAGTTGACTGGAGTAGGTGGCACGTGACTAGTGACGAGTAGACTGGAGTAGGTGGCACGTGACGAGTAGACTGGAGTAGGTGGCACGTGACTAGTTGACTGGAGTAGGTGGCACGTGACGAGTGACTAGTTGACTGGAGTAGGTGGCACGTGACTAGTTGACTGGAGTAGGTGGCACGTGACTAGTGACTAGTTGACTGGAGTAGGTGGCACGTGACTAGTTGACTGGAGTAGGTGGCACGTGACTAGTTGACTGGAGTAGGTGGCACGTGACTAGTGACTAGTTGACTGGAGTAGGTGGCACGTGACTAGTGACTAGTAGACTGGAGTAGGTGGCACGTGACTAGCTGACTGGAGTAGCTGGCACGTGACTAGTGACTAGTTGACTGGAGTAGGTGGCACGTGACTAGTGAGTAGTTGACTGGAGTAGGTGGCACGTGACTAGTGACTAGTTAGCTGGAGTAGGTTATTAGTGATGAGTAGACTGGAGTAGGTGGCACGTGACTAGTGACTAGTTGACTGGAGTAGGTGGCACGTGACTAGTGACTAGTTGACTGGAGTAGCTGGCACGTGACTAGTGACTAGTTGACTGGAGTAGGTGGCACGTGACTAGCTGACTGGAGTAGCTGGCACGTGATTAGTGACGAGTAGACTGGAGTAGGTGGCACGTGACTAGTTGACTGGAGTAGGTGGCACGTGACTAGTGACTAGTTGACTGGAGTAGGTGGCACGTGACTAGTGACTAGTTGACTGGAGTAGGTGGCACGTGACTAGTGACTAGTTGACTGGAGTAGGTGGCACGTGACTAGTGACTAGTTGACTGGAGTAGGTGGCACGTGACTAGTGACTAGTTGACTGGAGTAGGTGGCACGTGACTAGTGAAGAGTAGACTGGAGTAGGTGGCACGTGACTAGTTGACTGGAGTAGGTGGCACGTGACTAGTGACTAGTTGACTGGAGTAGGTGGCACGTGACTAGTTGACTGGAGTAGGTGGCACGTGATTAGTGACGAGTAGACTGGAGTAGGTGGCACGTGACTAGTGACTAGTTGACTGGAGTAGGTGGCACGTGACTAGTGACTAGTTGACTGGAGTAGGTGGCACGTGACTAGTGACTAGTTGACTGGAGTAGGTGGCACGTGACTAGTGACTAGTTGACTGGAGTAGGTGGCACGTGACTAGTGACTAGTTGACTGGAGTAGGTGGCACGTAACTAGTGACGAGTAGACTGGAGTAGGTGGCACGTGACTAGTTGACTGGAGTAGGTGGCACGTGACTAGTGACGAGTAGACTGGAGTAGGTGGCACGTGACTAGTGAAGAGTAGACTGGAGTAGGTGGCACGTGACTAGTTGACTGGAGTAGGTGGCACGTGACTAGTGACTAGTTGACTGGAGTAGGTGGCACGTGACTAGTGACGAGTAGACTGGAGTAGGTGGTGCGTGACTTGTGGGCAGTAGCCCACGTAAACCTCTCATGTGAGCGCACAAAAAACCCAAGACAAAGATCCCTTGACAGACTGGCAAGTGCTGTTAGCGAGCACCTATGAAGACCGGAACGGTACACGAGGGGGTGGGTGGCCAGCACTACGCCCGGCCGCCTTTGTCTCCCCAGTGGCGATGTTTACACACCGCACCAGGTACTCATTTGAGGCTGGCCGACGTAGGGGAGGCCCAGGACCGGTTCAGATAATCGTCACCGGTTTTGGTGGCCGTGAAGAGGAATCGAACCCGGGTTGCCGAGGTTCGTAGTGCAGCGTAGCGCGAACCGCTACACTTCCGTGTGAGCGCACACACCCACGCACACACCCACACACACCCACGCCCCCGTACACCCACGCACACAACCACCCACGCACATGCACACACCCACACACGCACACACCCACACACGCACACACCCGCGCACACCCACGCACACACCCACGCACCCGCGCACACACCCACGCACACACCCACGCACCCGCGCACACATCCACGCACACACCCACGCACACGCACGGGTTAGAGCAGAGCAACCGCTGGCGGGCGCGCCCGGGTTAGCAGCGCGATCGAGGTGGGGGTGGTGGGGGCCTGAGCGGAGATGAAACGAGCGAGGCAAAGGGGGTGAGTTTAACAAAGAGGGTTAGTTAGACACGGCAGCACTCGTCAGCACCCACGGCAGCAGGAGCTGCAACAGGAGGAGTGGGGGAGGAGGGGGGGCATCACTGAGGAGAACACGCGACGGTTCGCACTGCAAACCGGGAACGGCGAGGTCTGAGCTGCAAACTAAGATAACCCCCATACTGTTTTTTTCACTCCAGCGCAGTCTTCGAGACAGTCTGGTCCCTTCACCTGATGAAGGCCGCTTGTGTTGTGGCCGAAACGTCGTGATTTTTGTTTTTTATTTTTTTTACCTACGTGACTTTACCGAATAGAACCAAAGAGTATGGATCCTTGCAGTCACGAAAGCTTCAAATCTAGAATAGGATAACCCCCCCCCAGTTCCGGATTATCGTAGTAGCACAAGTAGCTACACAAGTAGCTACACAGGCTACGGGTCCCGCACTTTCAAGGGCACCGCGCTAAATGCTTTCAAGCTGTCAATTCCGGTTGAGTGATTTTGCACTTGCTCGATGACTATAGTACTATACCGCCTTCAACTTTTATGAACGACCGCGTGTTTAAGGTGAGCGATTTGTCGTGTTATCTGGCTTAATTACAAATGACAAAAAATAAAATTACTTTACAATGCAAGTACAAAATTGTGTTTTAATATTAACGTTTTTTTTTATTTAGGGCCCCTTTATAACAAATGCTACAGGCCCCACACGAGCTTAATCTGGCACTGCCCGCCCCCCAAAGCAAGGTCCAAGCATTCCGGCGAGGTTTAGGGCCGCGTAAACCCTGACGCTGTCCTTGAAACGAGGCCAAATGATCATCGTCGTCATCATCATCATCAGATGCAGTCAATCCACTGGTGGATGAAGGCCTCTATCAATGCGTTGACATCTCGGGCGACCCGCAAGCGTTCAACGTTCCCCACGGAGCTGGAACCAAACCCGGCTTGGTGGAGCCTCAGGAGCAGCAGCTCCTCGTTTGTCTTGGTCGAAGCCTTGATTTCTAACAGCAGTCCAAGGCAAGGTTAAACCAGTGTAGTCGTGCTACGCTTGGACTGAGCCCTCACCCTAACCCTAGCCAGAAATTCACACCTGGCCAAAGCCCTAATCCTAGCCAGAGCCCAAGTAGCCCTCAAACATTACATTAGTCCTAACCGTAAGCCCAGATATCGATGTTAACCTTAGTCATAACCTGAATCATAATCTTAGTCCTAACCCTCGCTCTCATCCTACTGATAGTCCTAACTCTAGCCCTAACCTTAACTTTAGCCCGAAATCTAGCCCTAACTCTGGTCCTAACCCTCATCATACTGATAATCCTAACCCTCATAATACTGATAATAATCCTAACCCTAGCTCTAACCTTAGTTATCTCCCTAACTCTAGCCCTGACCCTCATCCTACTGATAGTGCTAACCCTAGCCCTAACCTTAGCTTTATCCCTAACTCTAGCCCTAACCCTCATCCTACTTATAGTCCTAACCCTAGCCCTAACCTTAGACCTAACCCTAGCCCTCGCCCAGCCCAGCCACTCCCAGAGAGTGGCTGGGTGAGCCCCGTGGGGCACCGCACGCGTGTGAGAGAGCCACACAAGCCACCAGCATTAGTGTACAGCCGTGAAATTCCGCAGTCTCAGTCCCTGCCTCCCAAAAGACTGCATTTGATCCCCCATATCACTGGGACTTGCCTCTTCGTTTGCCAAAGTAAATTGTCAGGTTGGGCATTTATATTAAATTTAAAAAATAAAAACAAAATTCCCATTAAATTAAAACGGTGCAACAATAGATTTAGTTCAAAGGTATTATTTGACCCAGGTCAAAGGTTAAGTTGGACGACAACTCGTCATCAATACCACAGCTGCCTGCTTTGTTGCGGTGGGAATGAGCCATGAATCAAAATCGGTTCGGTGAGCCATGCGACCGAGGTAGGGACTGACTCACGGCGGGGGGGGGGGGGGCAAAGCGAAGGAGCTTCTTGCAAACGTCGACGGTACTCACGCCGTCATGGGGAAGAGGGGGGAGCGGGGTGGTGAGGGCACTCAGGACGAGTGGTTAGACGTCTGTTAAGAGAAAGACGGTGGTCAGTGTGGGAGTGGACGGAGGGGTTAAGATCGGGGGAGGACCACTCACGCCACGGACTATCGACACTGAACGGCGACGAGATACCCCGCGAGGAGGTGACACAGACAGGCCGTCGTACCCGAGTATCCCAGCATGCCTTGCATGTCAAGGTGACGCCACCGGTCCGAAGTAGCGCATAAATTGCAATTTCGCGTCCATTTACATGTTTATTTTTGTCATTTACTCCCCCGATTTCATGGCAACCGCTCGAGCGGCAGTCACCCTTCGTGCTATCGGAGAACGGAAGCGGATATCAAAGGACTCGCTCCGAGACCCCTTCGAGCGACCGCCCGCTCCACGCACGGCAGCTTGGGTGCCACCCCCCCCCCCCCCACCCGTTGCGTCCAGCCACCGCCCCCCGCCGCCGACCCGTTGAAATTTTACCCTCGCGCATCCACGCAGGACGATCCGCGCGACGCGGCGACCCTGACGGACCCCGCTCGACGACTCGGAGGAAAAGGGGAGGGGAGGTGGAAATGGGGCCGAGAGCCGACCGGGAATCTGAGCCGCAGGAGACGCCGGAGGAGGCGACGGGAGGAGCCTCGTGCGCTGCGGCGCGGCCGACTCCGCGTCGCCCTGCGGACGGGGGCGGAACGCGCGACGCGCCGCGGGGACTTCAGGGGGTGCGTGCGTGGGGAGGGGGGGTGGGGGGGGGGTGTTACTCCGTCGGGCTGCGCGCTGGAGAGAGAGCCCTGCTTCTTGAGCGAGGGGCGCCGCGGAGCCGCGCCGCCCGTCAGGAACGTGTTGAGCGAGTTTATCTGTGGGCGGGGGGGGGGGGTCAGGAGGAAGGGGGGGCAGGGGTCATTGGGAGGGCGGCACCTGCGGGGGGAGGCATGGTGCGGTGTGCGGTGGTGGTGTGGTGTGTGGTGGTGGTGTGGTGGTTGTGTGGTGTGTGGTGGTGTGTGGTGGTGGTGTGGTGTGTGGTGGTGTATGGTGGTGTGTGGTGGTGGTGTGGTGTATGGTGGTGTGTGGTGGTGGTGTCTGGTGGTGTCTGGTGGTGTGTGGTGGTGTATGGTGGTGTGTGGTGGTGGTGGTGTGTGGTGGTGTGGTGTGTGGTGGTGTGTGGTGGTGGTTTGTGGTGGTGTCTGGTGGTGTGTGGTGGTGTATGGTGGTGTGTGGTGGTGGTGTGGTGTATGGTGGTGTGTGGTGGTGGTGTCTGGTGGTGTCTGGTGGTGTGTGGTGGTGTATGGTGGTGTGTGGTGGTGGTGGTGTGTGGTGGTGTGGTGTGTGGTGGTGTGTGGTGGTGTCTGGTGGTGTCTGGTGGTGTGTGGTGGTGTATGGTGGTGTGTGGTGGTGGTGGTGTGTGGTGGTGTGGTGGTGGTGTGTGGTGGTGTCTGGTGGTGTGTGGTGGTGTATGGTGGTGTGTGGTGGTGGTGTGCGGTGTATCTCGTATGACCAGGTGAGAACTCGAGAACCCAGGGACCAGGATGAGACTCATTTGTGAGGTGTTAATCTGCCAATGGGGAGCGCTGCTGCGTAGTCCCCGGTGAGTAAGTTGGTGGCGGTGGTGGCCGGCGGCCGCGGTTGATGCCGCGTGGACGTGGCGCTGGGTGGTCGCGCTCGCCTGCGCGAGCGGTGCGATGCGGCGTGCTGGTGGGACGTGGCGTGACTTCGCGGGTGGCCCAGCGTGCCGTGGTGTGGTGCGCTTGGGCAAGGTGTGGTGTGCGGTACGGTGTCAAACCTGCGTCTGGATGCGGTGCAGGCCGCGGAACCACAGGATCTGCCCGTGCCGCATCTCCCTCTCCGCATGGTCGATCTCCTCCTCGTCGTCCGGGCCCTCGTCCGGGGGGGGCGAGCGGGGGGCCCGGCCCCCCCCCGCGTCCCGCAGGCACCGCAGTCGCGCTGTCGGCACCGCCGAGATCAGCTGAGCACAAGGGCGATGGCGGTCCCCAGCATTAGCGAGCGCCTATTAAGGGCCTGGACGCCCTCACGCGAGTGGGGCAGAGGGGGGGGGGGCACTCCTAGAGCCAGGTGACAGCGGTCCTCACCTGTGTGTGTGTCACCTGTGTGTGTGTCACCTGTGTGTGTGTGTGTCACCTGTGTGTGTCACCTGTGTGTGTGTCACCTGTGTGTGTGTGTGTCACCCGTGTGTGTGTCACCCGTGTGTGTGTGTCACCTGTGTGTGTGTGTGTCACCTGTGTGTGTGTCACCTGTGTGTGTGTATCACCTGTGTGTGTGTCACCCGTGTGTGTGTGTCACCTGTGTGTGTCACCTGTGTGTGTGTGTCACCTGTGTGTGTGTCACCCGTGTGTGTGTCACCCGTGTGTGTGTCACCCGTGTGTGTGTGTCACCTGTGTGTGTGTGTCACCTGTGTGTGTGTCACCCGTGTGTGTGTCACCCGTGTGTGTGTCACCTGTGTGTGTGTCACCTGTGTGTGTGTGTCACCCGTGTGTGTGTCACCTGTGTGTGTGTGTGTCACCTGTGTGTGTGTGTGTCACCCGTGTGTGTGTCACCTGTGTGTGCGTGTCACCTGTGTGTGTGTGTGTCACCTGTGTGTGTGTCACCTGTGTGTGTGTCACCAGCGACTGTGTGTCACCTGTGTGTGTGTCACCTGTGTGTGTGTCACCAGCGAATGTGTGTCACCGGTGAGTGAGCATGTCGCGTTGCTGCCCGTGGCGTTGCTGCCCGTGGCGCTCCGAGCGAGGTGGGCGCGTGCGGAGGCGCCGTGTGTGGGTGCTGTAGCGGCGGGGCCCCTCTCACCTGGCCCCACAGGAGCTCGCCAGCGCCCAAGAAGACGCACCACAGCCAGTGCTCGGGGCTCAGGCCCGAGCAGCTGAACGGCTTCCCCCCAAACTGCACGATCACCACCTGCGGCACAGGCAGCGCCGCCCACATTACGGGGGGGGGGGGGGGGCGGGGGGCGAGCGAGGGGCCGTGGTTTGCGGTGGGGAGAGTTGTGGAGGTGGGGGCGCTGGGGGCGGTGGGGGGAGTGGTTGAGGTGGGGGCTGTTGGAGTGGTGGGGGGAGTGGTGGAGGTGGTGGGGGGGGGGGTTTGGGGTGGTGTGGGCCAGTGGTGTCAGTCAGGCTGGCGGTGTGGGGCCTGGCGAGGTGGAGGAGGAGGAGGAGATGACCAGGCCGATGAAGACGGCGACGTATGACGATGAAGAGAAGGAGAAGGCGGTGAGGAGGAGGAGGGGGGGGGGGGGTAGTGAACCTGCACGACGAAGGTTCCGAAGACGATGGAGCAGAAGATGGGGTTGCGGAAGACTCCGTCGAAGACGTTGCGTTCCCCGTGGATCTTGCGCGCGTTGATCTCGTTGAAGAGCTGCATCATGACGAAGGCGTTGAAGATGATGGTGTAGTGCTCCGAGGGCGGCGCGTGCAGCGGAGCGTTGCGCCCACTGTCCACGTCGAAAATCCGCTCACCTGCACCGAAGACGGAGATCCCCCGCGGAGCCTTAACCGACTGTCGGGGCAAGCGCGGTTAGCGAGCAGGTACCTACGAAGGCCGACACGTCGCAGGAGGTGGTCGGGGTGGCCAGCACCACGCACGGCCGCCTTTGTCTCCCCAGTGGCGATGTTCACACGTCGCACCAGGCACTCATTTGTCCATTTCAGGGCAACCGCTCGAGCGGCAGTCGCCCTTCGTGCTCTCGGAGAATGGCTCGCGGAAGCGGACATCAAAGAACTAGCTGCGAGACCCCTTCGAGCGACCGTCCGCTCCACCAACACACGCACGGCAGCGCCTGCGCTGCCGTGCGTGTGTTGGTGGCTTGGGTCGCCGGATTCGCAGCGCAGCGCGCTAACCGGTCCAGGCGGGTACGCCACGCGCACACGGACGCACGCGCGGGTTCCCTGCGCGAGGCCCACCGGCGAAGAGCAGCGTGAAGATGACGGTGAGCTGGTAGATGGCGTGGCCCAGGATGTTCTTGGTCATGGTGAGCGACACGAGCGGCTTGTTGCGTCCGTACGGCCGGCGCAGCAGCAGCTCCTCGGTGGGCGGCTCCGTGGCGAGCGCAAGCGACGCGAACGTGTCCATGATGAGGTTCACCCACAGCATCTGCACGGCCTTGAGCGGGGAGTCCTGCACGGCACGGTCCGCGGTGACGGTGGACGGGAGGTTGCGGGGGGGGGGGTAGAGGCCGGAGAGACGCGAGGGCGGGCCGCAGTGAATTTCGGGGGCCGGGTCGCGTTCCTCCGGTGGCGTTTCGCAATTTGTGGCCCCCCGCCCAAGCGGTTGCGTCACTTCCCGTCGTCGTCGTCAAAGTCATCATCGTCGCCATCATCATTGTCGTTATCTTCGTGATCGTCATCATTGTTATCGTCGCCATCATCGTCACCGCCTGGAATTTGGGTTTTATGTTTTTCGTGCAGTTGGCAGGTCCTGGACGGACCGATTCGTGTCCCAGGTGAGTTACAGATCATCGCAGGTGAGACACAGGTCACAGGTGAGATACAGGTCAAAGGTTAATCGTAGGTGAGATACAGGTGAGTCACAGAAAATAGGTGAGTCCCAGGTCATGGGTCAGTCACAGGTAACAGGTGGGTCACAGGTAACAGGTGAGATACAGATAACAGGTGAGTCCCAGGTCACAGGTGAGTCACAGGTAACAGGTGAGCCACAGGTCACGGGTGAGTCACAGGCAACAGGTGAGTCCCAGGCCACGGGTGAGACGTAGGTGCGGCCCCGCGTCGCCACCTGCGTGAAGCAGGCGCCGGTGAAGGCGACGACGACGGCCACCACGTTGACCGTGAGCTGGAACTGCAGGAACTTGGAGATGCTGTCGTAGACGTTGCGCCCCCACATCACCGCCTTCACGATGGAGCTGAAGTTGTCGTCCGTCAGGATGATGTCCGACGCCTCCTTGGCCACGTCCGTGCCCGCGATGCCCTGCGGGGGTGACGGGCACACCGGGGCATCAGGGCCATCGGTGCAAAGGCCCCGGCGGTGTAGACGGAGCTCCGGGGAGCGCCATTCTGGACGGCGTTTGGCCCCCCCCCCCACGACTCTCACTCGGCTTACTCCAGGTGAGTGCAGGTGAGCGTGCGAGGGCCGCCCGGAATGTTAATGCCCCATTGACATTCCGGGTGGCAAGGAATGCACCCTCATGCATAGCGATGGCGCTAAGCCATTGGGGATCATCGTGGAAAAGTAATGCGCGCGTTAAGCCGACGGCGCGGTTGGCTACGTACGGTGCGAAAGAAGTTCAACAGTGCGTCTGCTAATTCCGTTGGGTTAGGTGTCGCTTCTCTTCAACATTTTGGCCGAGAGAAACGGGAAAAAAGTGGCCCGTTACTTTCTGGGCGACCCTGGTAGGTCCATCATGTACGACCGCAGGTAAGTAGCGGGTTCGAGCTGTCGAGCTGACCGTTGTTTGACCGGCTGAGAACTTAAAAGAGACCAGGGATACAGTCTCGGTCGCAAGAGTGGGGGAACAAGTCTGCTGCCAGTAAGGGAAGGCGCCGATGATCTCGTCGGCTGTGTGCGCGATCCCAATTGAGTGGCTTGGGGCGTCGCTATCAAAATCGTGGCAACATTGGACCGCGACGCCGGCGCGCGAACGGGGTGCTTTGCGAACGACCTCACGGCATCTTTTAACGCGCGCGTGTGAACCGGCAGTGGCGCGGTCAATCGTCACCACCGCCGCCGCAGGGATAACCAGGGCGGCCGCCGAATTCGAGCCTCGCGAACCTCTGCAAATCGCCGCTGCCTCTGGGCCACCGCGTCACCGCCACGTGGCTACTCGCGGTCACGTGGCGGTGAGCGCGGGCGAGCGCGGTATCTATGGGACCTCTTTTTTGTCAGTATCAAAAATGATGAAAAATAAGAAGAGGTTTTACCCTTTCTGGCAATAAAACCGATGTTCAAACACCACCAAATAGATACCACACGTACTTGTGGCAAAACGTGCAAACAAACATGCTGTAATAATATATGCATTGTCTTTGACGCCAAAAGGCGTTCTCTCGTCTAACACTGGTGAGACGAGGCCATGAAGAAAACTGTAGGCCAATCAGTTTCAACGACAATGCACGCATTATCAGAGCATTTTTGTTTGCATGTTGTGCCACGAGCATGTGTGGGTGAGCGCGGGTGAACACGTGCGAGCGTGGTTGAACGTGGGTGAGCGTGGGTGAGCGTGGGGGATTGTGGGTGAGCGTGGGTGAGCGTGGGTGAGCGCGGCTGCGGGGCATCACCATGGCGAAGCCGACGTCGGCCTTCTTGAGCGCGGGCCCGTCGTTGGTGCCGTCGCCCGTCACCGCCACCACCTGGCGCTGCCCCACCGTGCTGTCGATGATCCCTGTTCCCCGCCGCCACGGGGGTCAGCACGGGTGGGGGGGGGGGCGTCGGGGGGGTCACGCGGAGGGGTCGGGTCACAGGGCACGCAGGGTCGAAGGTTAACGGGGGGGGTCGCAGCCCTCGCGCGTGCCCGGGGGGTCGAGCGTTCGCTGTGGGGTCGAGGGCCCGGAGCCACCGATCGCCGGTCTCATTCGTCCCGGTGCCGCCACTCGCTTTGGCCAAATTCCAGCTGTGAGAGTGAGAACGTTGGCTCGACCATCGCGCGACGGTCACCACTCTCGGCGGCGGGGCGAGGGTGGGCAGTGCTGCCCCCTAATGCCTGAACCAGAGGGCACCTGACCGAAACTCGGGAGGTAGCTCTGTGACATCCGCTTCCGCGGGCCCGTTCTCTGACGCACGGGGAGTGGCGCGCCGCTCAAGCGAGGATCCCGGACGGGGGTTCTCCGTCGCGATGCGGGCGCCGAATCCGCAGCTCGGTTCAATTGAGCAGAAAAAAAGACGAACAAAATATCTCCAAAGGTCGTAGGTCGGAGATCACGCGCAGCATGTCGCCGAATGCACGTGTGAATGAGCGAGTGAATGAGCGAGTGGGTGAGCGGGCGAGCGACACTCACCTTTGACGAGCGTGTGTTTGTCTGTGGGGGAGGAGCGAGCAAGCACTCGAAGCTTGGGCCAGATCTTGTCGATTCTCTCCTGCTCTATCTGTCCCATGGCACACCGGGAGGGTAGGGGGTGGGGGGAGTGGGGGGGGGCGGGGGTGGGGGAGCACACGACGCTCCCGTCACTAGACGCAACGCCGCGCGGTGGCGGTGGTGGTGGTGGCGGTGGTGGTGGTGAGGGTGGTGGTAGGGGCGGTGGTGGTGGTGGCGGTGGTGGCGGTGGCGGCGGTGGTGGCGGTGGTAGGGGCGGTGGTGGCGGTGGTGATGGTGGCGGTGGTGGTGGTGGCGGTGGTGGCAGTGGCAGCGGTAGTGGCGGTGGTGGCAGAGGCGGCGGTGGTGGCGGTGGCGGCGGTGGTGGCGGTGGTTGTGGCGGTTGAGGTGGTGGGGGTGGAGGTGGTGATGATGGTGGCGGTGGTGGCGGTGGTGGCGGTGGTGGCGGTGGTAGTGGTGGTGGTGATATTCGCTGTGGTGGTTGAGGCGGTCGATGTGCAGAAAATCCCCCAGCCCGGCGTCATCACGTGGGGTCAGTGAATAATTGCAGCAGCGCGCCGCCTCCATCGTCATGATCGTCGAGCTACGACATCGCCTTCTGCTCGGAAGCAATGAGGACGGCTTGCTGGTGAGCGAGTGAGTGGGTGAGCGGATGCGGGCGGGCGGGCGCTCGCCTCTCCCTTATCGTTGCGGATTCGCCGGTTGAACTCCTTGCCCTCGATGCACAGGAAATCCTCCCCGGGCATCAGGATGCCGCACTTGCTGGCGATGGCGCGCGCCGTGCTGATGTTGTCGCCCGTCACCATGCGCACCGTGATGCCTGCGCGCTGGCACTTCCGGATCGCATCTGGCACCTGGCGAGGACGGGGGGCAGGGGGAGAGGGGGGGGGGCATGGAGAGAAGGAGCACGAGGTGCGGGCGGCGGGGGGGGGGGAGATGAAATTTGCTCGCCATCTCTGCTTTGATCCCCCAACCGATCCGCCGAGACCAGACCCCCGGCACCGCTCACCGTCCAGGCCACACCGCCCACTTCCGTCGGTCACCTGCCCGTCTCGCTGCGAGCCGACGGTCTCAAATCCTCCCCCCCCCCCCGCCCCTAAATCTCCTCGCCCTCTCCCTCCACGCCTCACCTCCGGCCGCACGGGGTCCTCGATGCCGACGACGGCGATGCAGGTGAGGTCGGCGACGATGGCGCTCTCGTCCTCCCAGTCGGGGTCGGCGCCGCCGCCGCCGCCGCCCGAGGGCAGGTCGCGGAACGCCAGGCAGATGGTGCGCAGGCCCTCGCTCGCCATGGGCTCCACCACGGAGCGCACGAGCGCGTCGCGCTCGCGGGCGCGCAGCGGCGCCGCCTCCCCCGCCGCGTTCAGGACCCACGAGCACCTGGGAAGTGCGTGGGGGTGCGGGGGGGCGGTGGAGCCGGCGATCGTGTCCGCCGAGCGGGACTCCGACTCCGAGCGCTTGCGCCCGGGTTTGGTTTTAACCGGGCGAGGCCTTCGCTAGGGCTAGCTGGCAATGGGAGTGAGGGAGTGACCTGGGGCGTTGCTTTGCTGCTGCCTTGTGGTCTAGCCCCCATTGACAGCTAAGCATCCCACCACATCATCACGCACATCACATCACACACCATGCAGCACACCACACACAGCACACCGCACATCACACTACACACAGCACACCACACACCGCACATCACACCACACACAGCACACCGCACATCACACTACACACAGCACACCACACACCGCACATCACACCACACACAGCACATCGCACATCACAACGCGCACATCTCATCACACAAGCACACCACACACCGCACAACACAGCACGCACCGCACATCACACCGCGCAGATCACATCACACAGCACACATCGCACCAGACACAGCAAAACCACGCGCCGCACAACCGCGCCATCACAACACCGCAGCATCGAGCCACACCGCGTCGTCACACACTGGCCACCCCTCACTTTCTCAGGACGATCTCGGAGGCGCCCTTGGTGAAGACGCGGAAGCCCGAGATCGGCGGCGCCGCGGCACCGACGCCGCTCCCCACGAGCCCGGCGGCGGCGGCTGCGGCGGGGGCGGCGGCGGCCACGTGCTCGGCACGCAGCACGGTGCTCATGGACTTGCGGCTCGAGTTGAAGGTGAACACCTTGAAGAGCGACTCCTCCGGCACGATCCGCCGCACCGCCTGCGCGTCTCGCCCCAGCGCCAGCGCCAGCCCCAGCAGCGAGCACTCCGTCTTGTTGCCCACGTGCCGCGGCAGCCCCCCGGGCTTCTCCGGGGCCTGGCGGCCACGAGGAGGAGCGGTGGGGTGGGAAGGATGGCAGGAGGGAGGAGAGGGGGAGACGGAGAGAGCGGGCGGTGGTGAGGAGGTGAGAGGGCAGGCATGCGGGCAGTTCCAAGTGTCTAGATGTTGCTCACCAGGATCTCGGTGGTGAGCGCCCACCAGGATGTTGGTGGTGAGTGTCTGACAGGATGTTGGTGTTGAGTGCTCACCAGGATCTTGGTGGTGTAAGCGCAGTTGACGGCGATGCCGGTGGTGAGCGTGTCCAGCGTGGCCGGTGCCAGGGCCTCCGCGCCCGGCACCGTGCGGTGCAGAACCCCGCCCACAAACGCCTGCACCGCACCACCAGCACCACGCACCGCCAGCGCCAGCGGTTATCGCTCGGTGGTTGTGGTTGCTGGTGTGATTGGTCGGTACTTGTGGTTGGTGGTAATTGGACGGAGGTGATTGGTCGGTGGTTGTTGTGGTTGGCGGTGATTGGTTCGTGGTTTTAGTGATTGGTCGGTGGTTGTGGTTGGTGTTTGTTGGCTGACTGCTGTGGTTGGTGGTGATTGGTCGGTAGTTGTGGTTGGTGTTAATTGGCTGACTCCTATGGTTGGTGGCGATTGGTCGGTGGTTGTGGTTTGCGTTTATTGGCTGACTGCTGTGGTTGGTGGCGATTGGTCGGTGGTTGGCGTTTATTGGCTGACTGCTGTGGTTGGTGGTGATTGGTCGGTGGTTGTGGTTGGTGTTTATTGGCTGACTCCTGTGGTTGGTGGTGATTGGTCGGTGGTTGTGGTTGGTGTTTATTGGCTGACAGCTGTGTTTGGTGGTGATTGGTCGATAGTTGTAGTTGGTGTTTATTGGCTGACTGCTGTGGTTGGTGGTGATTGGTCGGTGGTCGGTGGTTGGTGGTGCACGAGGTTCACCTGCACCACCGTCATGCGGTTGGTGGTGAGCGTGCCCGTCTTGTCGGAGCAGATGGCCGTGGCATTGCCCATCGTCTCGCACGCGTCCAGGTGCCGCACCAGGTTGTTGTCCTTCATCATTTTCTGCGCCACGGAGCGGACGTGATGAGGTCACGATGGCGTCATCATCGAACGGGTACAACTCTCGCCAACTTTTAAAGATGACGCACGCGTTGGCGAAAAGCATCGCGGCCATTAAAGCTCTGCCTAACCCTCGCCACAAATATTACGTCATCATCATCAGCGTCATCGTCGTCATCAGCTATGATCTATCCACTGATGGGTGAAACCCCTCCCCTATGCCGTCGCCATCTCTCGCTATCTATATGTACGTATCCTGACTCCGTGTCCCACAATGCACCTTGATGGACCATGCAAAGGGAGATGGTGACAGCGATCGGGGGCGTAGCCCCTTTGCTGCCACCTCTCCCACAATGCACCTCTGTCACAACTGCCACCCCACCTCTCCGCCTCCCACAATGCACCTCACCGCGAGTGCCGCCCCCCCTTTATGCGCGTCCCACAATACACCTTGACGGAGTAGGCGAGGGCGATGGTGACGGCGAGGGGCAGCCCCTCGGGCACGGCCACGACGAGCACGGTGACGCCGATGATGAAGAACTTGACGAAGTACTGCACGTAGACCGGCGTGCACTCGGCCAGCCAGGGCCGGCCCTGCACCCAGAACGTGTCGATCACGAAGTAGAGCACCAGGATCACCACCGTCACCGACGACATCGCCAGACCTGCCGGGGAGGTGGGGGTAGCGGGGGTTCGGGGTGGGAGGTGGATCAGAGAAACTCCGATTAGCACGGGTCACTATGTACGGTGCGAAAGAAGTTCAACATACGCACAAAGGTAGGAACACTAAAAAAGACACTTCAGACTGAGTCGACCCTGGGGAAGGCCCAGGAGGGTTCAGGTTGCAATCGCCACTGATGTTGCACGTGGACGGGAATCGAACTCGGGTGGCCGGGTTCGTAGCGCATCGCCCCAGCCGCATCGCACCGCACGGCGTTTGACGGCGATTCCGGGCGACGCGACCGGGTGACCCCGGCGGAGCGTTCCGCCGCGCCGTGCCGCTCACCGGCCTTGCCGATCTGCACGGCGAGCTTGGTGAGCTTCCCCTGCAGCACCGACTTCTCCTTCTTGGGCGGCGCCGCCGGCCTCCGCTCCCGGGCATCGTCCGCGTCGCCCCCCTCGCCCCCATCGCCCGCGTCGCCCGCCTCGCCCCCGTCCCCCACTCGCAGCGGCTGCATCTCCACCGACGCCACCCCATCCTGCGCCTTGGCTGTGCAGACCAACACAGATCCCCGTCAACGTCATCCCCGTCCGCGTCATCCTCGTCCACGTCATCCCCGTCAACGTCATCCCCGTCAACGTCATCCCCGTCAACTTCATCCTCGCCAACATCATCATCAAGATCAACCTCGTCAACATCATCCTCATCCACGTCATCCTCGTCAACATCAACCTCGTCACGTCATCATCGTCAACATCGTCAACATCATACTCGTCAACATCATACTCGTCAACATCGCCGGTGGTGGCGTCGTAGGCGTCAGAACTGCCGTGGCGCCATCGTCACCGCGCTGTCGTCATGGCCGCCACTTGCCACAGACGCTCGCGGTTCGGGCCTTTCACCCCCCCCCCTCCTCTTCCGAGTGGCCTTGCCATCGATATCATCTTGCTGGGATCCATGTGCTGTTGCTAGGGCTCCGCTGCTGTTGCTAAGGTCCAGCTGCTGTTGCTAGGGTTCTGCTGCTGTTGCTAGGGTCCAGCTGCTGTTGCTAGGATCCATGTGCTGTTGCTAGGATCCATGCGCTGTTGCTAGGGTCGAGCTGCTGTTGCTAGGGTCCAGCTGCTGTTGCTAAGGTCCAGCTGCTGTTGCTAGGGTCCAGCTGCTGTTGTTAGGGTTCTGCTGCTGTTACTATGGTTCAGCTGCTGTTGCTAGGATCCATGTGCTGTTGCTAGGGTCGACCTGCTGTTGCTAGGGTCAAGGTGCTGTTGCTAGGGTCCAGCTGCTGCTGCTAGGGTCCAGCTCCTGTTGCACGGGTCAAGGTGCTGTTGCTATGGTCCATGTGCTGTTGCTACGGTCCATGTGCTGTTGCTAGGGTACAGGCGATGGTGCTAGGGTCAAGTGCTTTTGCTAGGGTTCAGCTTCTGCTGCTTGGGTCCAGATGCCATTTCTAGGGGCTGGATGCTGTTGCTAGGGACCAAGTGGTGTTGCTAGGGACCACATGCTACTCCTAGGAAACGGATGCTGTTGCTAGGTTACGCGAGGCGGTTGCTACCTTTGCTCTGGTGGTTCTCAGTGACCTCCTCGTCTTTGTGTGTCGCACGGAGGCACAGACGGAGGAGGTGGAGGGACGAGGACGATGACGCGGAGGCGGCATGGACGCGTCAGCGGGGTGGGGGGAGAAGCACACGCGCACAGAGACACAAAGACAAATATCCCCCGTATATCCTTAACAGACTGTAGGGGCAAGTGCTGTTAGCGAGCACCTATAAAGGCCGGCACGGCACACGAGGGGGTGGGTGGCCAGCACCACGCCCGATCGACTTTGTCTCCCCAGTGGCGATGTTTACACACCGCACCAGGTACTCATTTGAGGCTGAGCCGACCTCGGGGAGGCCCAGGACCGGTTCAAATAATGGTCACCGGTGTTGGCCGTGAGCGGGAATCGAACTCGGGTCGCAGGGTTCATAGCGCAGCGCGCTAACCACTGCACCACCGCTCCACGCGCGCGCACATGAGGACGCATGGACACGCATGCACACAGGCAATGAGACGCACAAGCCGACAGACACGCACAGGGTGAGTAAGCGAGGGGCTCGCCAAGGCGACGGATCGCATTGCGTCTGCTGAGCCGCAGGAGAACGATCGTCACCATGCCGTTCCTTTACCCCGGAACATCCTCCCGGAGTCTCAACAACTCCATCGCGACGTCGTGCCCAACGCGCCGCGAATACGAGCGTGAGAGAGGCGTTCGTGCGTGCGTGCAGGAGGGGGATCTCGAGAACCGGGAGGAAGCCCTCCGCGCACACGGGCCAGAGAGCGCCCACACGTGGATTTGGCTCTCTACTTGCTGCGCTGCCATCACCGCGGACGCGGTTTCCTCGCCCATTTGCTCCGCTCGAAAACCCCGGAGGTGGCTGTGTTGAGAGATCGGAGGCGCTGAGATCCCGGGGGCAGCAGTCCAGGCTTCGGCTCCAACCACAGCGATTCCGCCGGGGTCTCATCGGCGAGCAGAGAGAGGCCCCACGGACTCACGTAGAGACACGCACGCTGGAACCCAGGGTCTCCGCGTCTCTCATCTCACAGACACCAACCAGGCCACCTCCAGGATGTTGTAGCTAAGCAAATGAGCCAGGCACGGATATGCCAGCGCAGCGAGTAGATTGTCTCTATTTGTACGGAGCTTTGGGCGTTTTGGAGACGAGGGTTGGTGGATCGCGCAGATATCTGCGAGTATCCCAAACCTCCTCGTAGAACTGCTGTGAAGTGGCCAGGGCATGGCGGTACAGCAAGCGGGTTCCATGTGCAGCTTTTGAGTGTCTCCCCCTTGCCCGCACGCACTACGAACATGCGCACGCACGTGCGTGCGCATGTTCGAAGCCCAGCGCCCGTGAACTCCGATGGGATTCGTCGGCATAGCAGCACCCTCGGGGGCAAATCGGCTTGTACGGGTGGATCCACCGGCTCGACTCCATCTCCCGGCACGGCAGCTGAAGCAATTAAGGGCGACTTTCCGAACCCCCCCGCCCGCCACCCCGCCCCCTCCGCTGCCTCTGTCTAATGTCCAACCCCGCAGCGGCAGCGAACGAATTCCACCACAGGCAGGCAATGGGCACGATGCGTGTGTGGGGGGTGGGGGTGGGGTAAAGCGTGGGTAATCCTCACCTATTCCGATACGTGGACGAGTGGAGCGAACAGCCGCTTCCCTCTAGCGGAGCCCCCCCCCCCAACCCCCGCAACCCCCCCCCCTACCGCCCTTCCGCCAACAGTGGAGCCGGCGAGCAATTGCAGGGCTGCGCCTGTACCTTTGGTTTTGAGACGCAAGGCACGCAATGACTTGGGCCTGCCGCCGTGCGGTTTGCGGTGCCCTCGCTACTCGCGTGCCACTGGAATCGATCGCCGATTCCCGACTGTCAGCACCGGGAACCGATTCTCAAAACGGATATCAGTCAACAACGCCCGTTGGAAGTTTGTGGTTGGTTGTTGGTGATATCGTGGTTGTGGTTGATAGTTTGTGGTTGTGGTTGGTTGTTGGTGATATCGTGGTTGTGGTTAATAGTTTGTGGTTGTGGTTGGTTGTTGGTGATATCGTGGTTGTGGTTGATAGTTTGTGGTTGTGTTTGGTTGTTGGTGATATCGTGGTTGTGGTTGATAGTTTGTGGTTTTGGTTGGTTGTTGGTGATATCGTGGTTGTGGTTGATAGTTTGTGGTTGGTTGTTGGTGATATCGTGGTTGTAGTTGATAGTTTGTGGTTGTGGTTGGTTGTTGGTGATATCGTGGTTGTGGTTGATAGTTTGTGGTTGTGGCTGGTGCTTAATGGTTGCGGTTGGTAGTTAGTGATTGTGGTTGGTAGTTGGTGATTGTGGTTAGTAGTTAGTAATTGTGGTTAGTAGTTAGTGATTGTGGTTAGTAGTTAGTGGTTGGTAGTTAGTAATTGTGGTTAGTAGTTAGTAGTTGTGATTGGTAGTTAGTAATTGTGATTGGTAGTTAGTGATTGTGGTTAGTAGTTAGTAATTGTGGTTTGTAGTTAGTGATTGTGGTTAGTAATTAGTGGTTGGTAGTTAGTAATTGTGGTTAGTAGTTAGTAATTGTGATTGGTAGTTAGTAATTGTGATTGGTAGTTAGTGATTGTGGTTAGTAGTTAGTAATTGTGGTTAGTACTTAGTGATTGTGGTTGGCAGTTAGTGGTTGAGGGTAATAGTTAGTGATTGTGATTGGTAGTTAGTGGTGAGTAGTTAGTGGTTGTGGTTAGCAATTATGGTTAGTAGTTAGTGATTGTGGTTGGTAGTTAGTGGTTGTGGTTAGTAGTTAGTGATTGTGATTGGTAATTAGTGGTTGTGGTTAGTAGTTAGTAATTGTGGTTAGTAGTTAGTGATTGTGGTTGGTAGTTAGTGGTTGTGGTTAGTAGTTAGTGATTGTGATTGGTAGTTAGTGGTGAGTAGTTAGTGGTTGTGGTTAGTAATTGTGGTTAGTAGTTAGTGATTGTGGTTGGTAGTTAGTGGTTGTGGTTAGTAGTTAGTGATTGTGGTTGGTAGTTAGTGGTTCTGGTTAGTAATTGTGGTTAGTAGTTAGTGGTTGTGGTTAGTAATTGTGGTTAGTAGTTAGTGGTTGTGATTGGTAGTTAGTAATTGTGGTTAGTAGTTAGTGATTGGGGTTAGTAGTTAGTGGTTGTGATTGGTAGTTAATGGTGAGTAGTTAGTGGTTGTGATTGGTAGTTAATGGTGAGTAGTTAGTGTTTGTGGTTAGTAGTTAGTGATTGTGGTTGGTAGTTAGTGGTGAGTAGTTAGTGATTGTGGTTGGTAGTTAGTGGTTAGTAGTTAGTGGTTGTGATTGGTAGTTAGTAATTGTGGTTAGTAGTTAGTAATTGTGGTTAGTAGTTAGTGGTTGTGATTGGTAGTTAGTGGTTGTGGTTAGTAGTTAGTGGTTGTGATTGGTAGTTAGTGGTTGTGGTTAGTAGTTAGTGGTTGTGGTTAGTAGTTAGTGATTGTGGTTGGTAGTTGTGGGACTGCTACCAGAGACTGAGTGAGGCTCTCCTGGGAGCACAGGGGGTCGTCCTGATGATGACGATGACGGTGATGATGACAGTGACGATGATGACGGTGACGATGATGACAGTGATGGTGACGGTGATGATGACGGAGACGGAGACGATGACGGAGACAGTGACGGTGATGATGATGACAGTGACGATGACGGTGATGATGACAGTGACGATGATGACAGTGATGGTGACGACGACGGTGATGATGACGGTGATGACGGTGACGATGATGACAGTGACGATGACGGTGATGATGACGGTGACGATGATGACAGTGATGGTGACGACGACGGTGATGATGACGGTGATGATGATGACAGTGACGATGACGGTGATGATGACATAGACGATGATGACAGTGATGGTGACGACGACGGAGACAATGACGGTGACGATGATGACAGTGACGATGGCGGTGACGATGACATAGACGATGATGACAGTGATGGTGACAACGACGGAGACAATGACGGCGACAACGATGACAGTGACGGTGACGATGACGGTGACGGTGATGAGGGTGACGACGACGATGACGGTGACGACGGCGACGACGGTTACTGCCACCACCACCACCACCATCACAGTGCCGCCCACCTTTCTTGTCGCGCCGCTCCTCCTCCTCCTCCACGTCGCCGGCACCGAGCAGCGTGAAGATGATGCCCGTCTGGGAGTTGACGCCCACGGCCGTCACCACCATCTTCCCCGAGCCCTCCATCACGTGCGTGCCTGCAGCCAGGGCGCCGCGCACGTGGAGCGCGCACAGGGGGAGGAGGGGGGCGACGAGGATGAGGATGATGAAGAGGAGTATGAGGAGGATGAGGAGGACGAGGAGTAAGACGAGTAGAAGGAGGAGTATGAGGAGGAGGAGGATGAGCAGGCGGGGGGTGTTGGTGGTGCCGATGTTGTGGGTAGCGGTAGCGCAGTGGTTTGCACGCAGCGCTACGAAACCGGTAACCGGGTTCGATTCCCGCTCACGGTTAACAACAGTGACGATTATCTGAACGGGTACTGGGCCTCCCCTAGGTAAACCCAGCCTCAAATGATTACCTGGCGGTGTTAGCTACCCCTCCCCTCGGCTTTTATAGGTGCTCGTGGACAGCACTTGCCCAAACAGTCTGTTAAAGGCTATATAGGGGATCTTTATCAATGTGTCTACGCATACTGTGTGTGTGTGGACACACGTTCATGCGTGTGCCCTTGCGTGCGGGCGTGTATTTTGGCACGAGCGTGTGCGTCTATGCATTTGTGATGTGTGCGTGTGCCTATGAATGCGTGTGTGTGTGTGTGTGTCCGTGTGTCTTTGTGCAATGATAATAGAGCCTGCATGCGGTGTGAGATGACTAGTGGCCACGGGAGGTAATGACAGGGGAGTCAGCTGTGAGTGCGAAGGGACCGGTGGCCACGGGAGGTAATGACAGGGGAGTCAGCAGATGGCTACGGGAATGTTCGAGAAGGGAGCGTGGTCAGGTGAGGGTGGAGTCTGCCGGTGGAGCGAGCGTCCAGAGTCAGCGAGAAGGTTCAGGAAGGGGGGCGTGGCCTCGTGTTGGTATGTAAGGGGGAGATGCGCGGGAGACTCGGGGCTGTTGCAGTGGGGGTCTTCGCCTGATGTCAAGTGAACGCGTCTTCAATAAAGTGCCATCTCAAGAGAAGTGTGTCAAGTTGTCATTACGTTTGTGTCAGTGCGTGCGTGTCCGTGGGTAGCGGTAGTGTAGCGGTTCGCACTATGCTGCACTACGAACCAGGCGACCCAGGTTCAATTCCGGTCCTGGGCCTCCCCTAGGTCGACTCAGCCCCACATGAGTACCCGGTGCGATTTGTAAACATCGCCACTGGAGAGACAAAGGAGGCCGCGCGTGGTGTTGGTCACTCACGCCCTCGTGTGCCGTGCCGGCCTGCATAGATATCTCGCTAACAGCACTTGCCCCAACAGTCTCTTAAGTCTATACAGGGGATTTTTGTCCGTGTGCGTGTGTCCGTGTGTGTGTCCGTGTGTGTGTGTCCGTGTGTGTGTGTCCGTGTGTGTGTGTGTCCGGCAAAACAACCCCCTAACTCCTCGCGGTGCCGGACGGGCAACTCTGTCGTGGACAGTGCTGTGGGGGGAGGTCCAATTTTGATTGGCTCCTCCCCTCATGGCATATGTGTCCACCACAGGGGCTAAATGGGGGCTCTGGACGGGTGCGAGGGGCTGGTAACCCCTCCACCTTCAATTAATTACCACTAAACCACGAGTTAAACTGAAATATGTAACTAATAAGCTTGTGCCGGAGGCCCCGGGGGGCCAGGCGTTTATGACGTCTCCTGGCCAAACCCCAATTGGCGGAGCCAGGAGATTGAATATCTACCCTCGGGGCTCCTCCAGAAACAACGAAAAGCCACTACGGTTGGCCACGTGGAATGTTCGAACACTCACTGCGGAGGAGAGGCTGACACTCCTCTGTCGGGAGCTGGACCGGTACCGCCTGGATCTGTGTGGCATTCAGGAGGTCCGGTGGACCGGCTCTGGCTCCTGCCACCATGAGGGGTGGACAGTCCTCTACTCGGGGCAGCAGACTGCCAAACAACAGGGTGTGGCTCTTCTTTTTTAACAAAAGAATGAAGGGGGCGTGGGAGCGTGGCGGTGAGGTGTGGGAAGCTGTAAGTCCCAGGCTACTTTGGGCTCGCCTTCCCATCAGCCGGAGGTGAGGAATGGTGGTCGTGGTTACTTATGCCCCACCGAAGATGAACATCCGTGGAGGGATGCAGGCAAAGCCGATGAGTCAGATGCCTTCTATGACCTCCTGTCACAGGTGCTGGCTAAAGTGGCCCCTCGGGATAGAGTCATCATGTTGGGTGACTTCAATGCCCTAGTTGGTCATGATACTGGCACCTGGTCTGGAGTGATTGGAGGGCATGGGCCAGATCAGCTCAATAACAACGGTAGGAGGCTGCTAGATTTTTGTGCAGCCCATGGGCTTGTAATTACCAACACGCTGTTCCGGCATCGGCGCATCCACACAACATCATGGATGCATGCCGGGTCCAAGCAAGAACATCTGCTGGACTACATAGTGACGGACCAGCGGATGCGAGCCCATGTCCTTGACACCAGGACCTACCGTGGAGCTGATCTGCTCTCTGACCATCGACTAGTCATCTGTAAGATGCGCTTGCCATTCTTCCACTCCGGTGGTGGGTGTACACACAGGACCCCATTCCAACCTAAAGTGGCCTGGTCTCAGTTATCTGATGAAAGTTGTAAGCGAGAATTCATCATCGCTTGCAGCTGGGATTGGCATTGTCCCCGACTCCTCCTGATGTCGAGGGTAAATGGGCGAGGTTTAGGACTGTGACTCATGCAGCTGCAATGGCTGCTTTGGGTACGCGGTCCAGACCTCCCCAGAGACCCTGGCTGACAGAGGAGGTGTTCAGGATGGTTGAGAAAAAGCGACAGGCCCACTGTCATCGGCTACAGAATCCCACGTCAGAGAATGAGGAGGCTTACCGCAGCCTTCGCTCGGAGGTTCGGAGAGCCGTGAGGCGCTGCAAGGATGGGTGGTGGTCGCGGGTTGCTGAGGAGATGGAGTCTGCCTCAGTGGCCCGTTATCACAAATCTCTATTTAACTCCATCAAAAAAGTAACCTGCAGCGCCACACCTATTACCATCATTAGGAGAAAAAACGGTGACTCAATCTCTGACCCCCAGGAACAGGTTTGCAGATTTGCTGAGCATTTCTGTGAGGTCCTGGGGGAGCGAAAATGCCTCAGCCAGGAAAACATCGTGGCACAAAGTGAGGATGACCCTGCTGAGGCTGTGGTGCCTCAAATATTGGAAGAAGTCACCCCCTGTGAGTGGCTGGCTGAGGTGCCATCTGTTGAGGAAGTACTGAAGGCGATCTGGAGTCTAAGACCAGGAAAGGCAGCGGGCAGAGATGATCTCCCAAGCGAAATGCTGAGGGAGGGTGGCGTTTGTGCACAGACTGCCCTATATGACATCATAACAACAGTCTAGACCACTGGACGGGTTCCGCAGGTTTGGAAGGATGCCCTGGTGGTCCCCCTGTTTAAGAAGGGGGACCGCACAGACTGTAACAACTACAGGGGCATCTCACTCCTCAGTGTGCCGGGAAAGGTCCTGGCAAGGATTATTCAACATCGCCTTGCCAGGCACGCTGAAGAGAAGCTTGCGGAGCCCCAATGCGGTTTCAGGAAAGGGCGGTCCTGCACAGATGCCATATTTTCTGTCCGTCTGCTACAGCAGAGGTGTAGGGAATTCCAACAAGACCTACATCTCTGCTTTATTACCTGGTCAAGGCCTATGATACCATCAGTAGGCCTGGGCTCTGGGTTGTTCTTTGTGCTTTTGGAGTACCTGACCCTCTGCTCACGGTCATGAAGGACCTTCATGATGGTGAGCGGGCCCGGGTAAAACTACGTGGCCGGGAGTCAGAGCCATTCCCTGTTATCCTTGGGGTGCGACAGGGATGTCCTCTGGCTCCCACATTATTGAACATCTATTTTGACCACGTAGTTCGTGAAGCCTTCAATAGCTGTACCGGGGGAATCTCCATATGGTACAGATATAATGGGAGGCTGATCGACGCCCGGGTGCGGTCAAGGGATGGCTCCCTATTGCTCAACCACGTTATGTATGCTGATGATTTGGTAATAGCTGCTCATTCAGAGGAGGAGTTGGAGACGGTGCTGCTGAGACTGGAGCGTGCCACTAAGAGGTGGGGCCTTACCATCAGCCCCACCAAAACTAAGCACCTGCCTGGGTATTTTGTACCATCGGACACTCCACCCCCACAACTCCCAATCGGTGATGGGGCAGTTGTGGAGAGAGTGGAGAGTTTCCAATACCTGGGCAGTGTGCTTTTGACTGGCTCCAGTTTAACAGCAGAGGTCTCACTCCGAATCAGTCGAGCGGCAATATATTTTCATCGGTTGCGTAACGCTGTGTGGAAGCTACCTGGTCTGTCGCTCCGCACGAAGCTTCAGGTCTTCTCGGCCACGGTCATTCCCTCCCTTCTCTACGCTTGCGAAACGTGGACCCCCCTAATGGAACATCTTCGCCGGTTAGAAACATTTAGGCTGGCCTGCCTACGATCCATCCTGGGTTTAACCAGACTAGATTGTGTGAGGAGCTCACAAAACCTTGAAAGATCTGGGCAAGGTCCCATCGGTGAGCTCCTCCGGCGGGGAAGGCTGCGATGGCTGGGTCATGTAGCCCGCATGCCCAGCCACCGCCTGCCGAAACAGCTTTTGTTCGGCCGGATTGAGGGGGCTAAGCGGGCGCCGCACGGGCTAGAGAAGAGATGGAGTGATGTGGTACAGGAGGACGTGGAGCTGAGTGGACTTGCCAATAACTGGTACCAGCGGTGTCAAGATCGGCCTCTGTGGAGGAGGCTCGTGAAGGACGCTACTGGGCAGTTGGAGGTAGTCGCCCTCCAACAACAACGGAGGGCGGAGGAGCGACGCTCAGAACAACGAGCGGAGCGCCGGGTGGCTAAAGCACAGCAGGTTGGCACAGTAGGGGGCACAGGTGGTGCATCAGCCAGTTATCTCAGTCAGTCGACCCGTGGCACCTGGGTCTGCCCCGTGACCTCCTGCCAGCGGGCGTTCGACACTTCACGTGGCCTCAGGGTGCACATAGCCTGGCACAAGCGTCGTGGTGACGTCACCGACACTTAGTGGCGAATGGCGGTTGTTGTTGTTGTGTGTCCGTGTGCGTGTGTCCGTGTGAGCTCCTCCTGTAGGCAAGGCTGCGTTGGCTGGGTCATGTAGCCCGCATGCCCAGCCACCGCATGCCGAAACAGCTTTTGTTCGGCCGGATCGAGGGGGCTAAACGGGCGCGGCACAGGCTAGAGAAGAGATGGAGTGATGTGGTACAGGAGGACGTGGAGCTGAGTGGACTTGCCGATGACTGGCACCAGCGGTGTCAATATCGGCCTCTGTGGAGGAGGCTCGTGAAGGACGCTACTGGGCAGTTGGAGGCAGTCGCCCTCCAACAACAACGGAGGGCGGAGGAGCGACGCTCACAACAATGAGCGGAGCGCCGGGTGGTTAAAGCACAGCAGGTTGGCACTGTAGGGGGCACAGGTGGTGCATCAGCCAGCCATCTCAGTCATCTTAGTCAGTCGACCCGTGGCACTTGGGTCTGCCCCGTGACCTGCCAGCGGGCGTTCGACACTTCACGTGGCCTCAAAGTGAACTTGGCCTGGCACAAGCGTCGTGGTGACGTCACCGCCACTTAGTGGCGAATGGCGGTTGTTGTTGTCCGTGTGTGTGTGTGTCCGTGTGTGTGTGTGACCCCTGACCTGAGAGAAGGTTGGGGTCCCTGTCGATGGCTTTGCGCACCTGGTCGGACTCCCCGGTTAGGGAGCTCTCGTCCACCTTGAGGTCGTTGCTCTGGATGAGCACCCCGTCCGCGGGCAGCAGGTCACCTGCACGGTCAAGCAGTGCTGCCATCATCATCATCATCGTCGTCGTCGGCGTCGTCGCCGTGGTCCTTGTCATCATTGTCACCGAAGTCATCACGATCATTGTCGTCGTCATAATCTGTGCCCTACTTGAGCATCTCAGCGTCGCCACGAATGTCGCCTCCAATACCATATTTAACCTCCGTACCATATTTCATTCCCGGCCCTGCATCCGACCCCAATTCCATGTCTGACCCCGTACCGTATTCAACCCCCGTACCGTGTTTGATCCCCTTTACTGCATCTGATCCCCGTACCGTATTTCAACCCCCATACCGTATTTGACCCCCGTACCGTATTTCAACCCCCATACCGTATTCAACCCTCGTACCGTATTTGACCTGGGCGATGTCGCCCACCACGATGGCTGCCACGGGGACCTGGAGCAGCTGCCCGCCGCGGATGACCGAGAACTTCTGCTCCTGCTCGATGCGATTCTGCAGGCCGCGGAACTGTCGCTCCTTGCTCCAGTCATTGAACGCCGTGACGAGCACAACGCACGCCACCGACAGGAGGATGGCCGCTCCCTCGATCCAGCCGGCCGTCGCCTCCCCCTCGTCCTCCGCGCCGCCCCCGGCAAGCCCGCACGCTGCACGGTGTGGGGTGGGGGTGGGGTGGGGTAGGGTGGGGGGGTCAACGGAGGAGGGGGGGTCAAGGGGTCAAGGGGTCAAGAGGAGAAGGGGCACGAGGTTGGCCTGAGAGGGAACGGTCACTTTCGAGTTGTTTTTTCTCTCTCTTCGGCTTTTCACGATACTTTTCACGTTGGTCAATAATGGTGCAACCCCATCCCGGACTCATTTATCCACCACTCCCATCAATAGATCCATCACTGCACGCATCACTCCTTCCATTCATCCATCACTCCAAACATCACCCCTTCAATCACTCCATCCATCTCTAAACCAATTCCACCAATCACTCCATCATCCCATCGCTTGATCCTTATCAACATCACTCCATCAGCCCATCCACCTTTTGATCTTTTATCCATCCATCAAACTACCAATTATTTATTCAATCCCTCAGCGCTCTCCTACCCTCTACCCTCCGTATGGAATCCCTGCATCCCCCCCCCATTCTGATCCTCCACACTCCCCCCTCTAGCAGTGTCTGCTGCTACTGCTGCTGCCGCTCGTGGCTATGGGGATCGTTTAATTTTTTATTTTCCTACTTAATTTAGGACACGGAGCTCCTTAACATGCACGGCGCGCAGCTGCTCATGCACACACACAGACACACACACGTATACACACACACACAGACACACACACGTATACACACAGACACACACACGCATACACTCACGCATACACGCACAGACACACACACGTATACACACACACAGACACACACACGTATACACACAGACACATACACGCATACACTCACGCATACACGCACAGACACACACACACGTATACAAAGATCCCCCATATAGCCTGTAACAGACTGTAGGGGCAAGTGCTGTTAGCGAGCACCTATGAAGGCCGGAACGGTACACGAGGGGGTGAGTGGCCAGCACCACGCCCGACCGCCTTTGTCTCCCTAGTGGCGATGTTTACACACCGCACCAGGTACTCATTTGAGGCTGAGTCGACCTAGACAGACACACACACGTATACACACAGACACACACACGCATACACTCACGCATACACGCACAGACACACATACACGTATACACACACACACAGACACACACACGTATACACACAGACACACAAACGCATACACTCACGCATACACGCACAGACACACACACGTATACACTCACGCATACATACACACACAGACACACACACGTATACACTCACGCATACACACACAGACAAACACATATGTATACACTCAAGCATGCACAAAGACCCCCGTATAGCCTTAACAGACTGTAGGGGCAAGTGCTGTTAGCGAGCACCTATAAAGGCCGGCACGGCACACGAGGGGGTGGGTGGCCAACACCACGCCCGGCTGCCTTTATCTCCCCAGTGGCGATGTTTACACATCGCACCAGGTACTCATTTGAGGCCGAGTCGACCTAGGGGAGGCCCAGGACCGGTTCAGATGCTCGCTTACAGCACTTGCCCCAGCAGTCTGTGAAGGCTACGCGGGGGACCTTTGTCTTTGCCTCACCACTGCGCCTGCCCACGGCGAGTGTTTTGTTTTTCCGTCCGCGCTGCGTCACGAACCCGGCGAGATTCCCGGGTTGGATTCCCGCTCACGAATTATCTGAACCGGATCCTGGACCTCCCCTAGGTCGACTCAGCCTCAAATGAGTACCTGGTGCGGTGTGTAAACATTGCCACTAGGGAGACAAAAGCGGTCGGGCGTGGTGCTGGCCACCCACCCCCTCGTGTACCGTTCCGGCCTTCATAGGTGCTCGCTAACAGCACTTTCCCCTACAGTCTGTTAAAGCTACACGGGGGGGGGGGGGGGGGGAAATCTTTGTTTTGCCCGTGTGTGTGTCCGTGTGTGTGTCCGTGTGTGTGTCCGTGTGTGTGTCCTGTACGCTCGCATGTGTGTGTGTCGTGTTCCGCCTGCTGCTGTTTCAGAAGACACCGTGTTCCTGGAGCAGAGATTTCCTTTCATCTAAGAATATCTTCCCGCGTGGAGACTGCTTCACAGTCCCCCCTCGCGGCACACCGCGAGCGCGCACACGCACGCACGACCACCCCGGACCCGGCAAACCCTGGGTTTCATTCCAGCTCCATCTCCCCTGCTCGGGAGTGCCACAAAATTCCGATTCGTTCCTGCCCAAGTGCCGGATGATCCTCGTAGCAAAAGCAGCTGCATAATGCTACGGGCCCCCGTGCTGAATGCTTTCAAGCTATCAATTCCGGTTCAGTGATTCTGCACTTGCTCGATGACTATTGTACTATACCGCCTTCAACTTTTATGAAGGACCGGGTGTTTAACGTTAGCGATTTGTCGTATTATCTGGCTGTATGGCAAATGAAAAACTTACAATTTTGCTATGCAAGTAAAATAATCTGCGTTTAAATATTTAAGTTTTTATTTATTTTGGGCCCATTTATAACATATGCTACAGACCCCGCGCTAGCTTCATCCAGCACTAGCCTGCCATGGCTTTCCCGGGAGCGGCGATCACGGCGTACGCCGAAGACGCCCGTGACGCCGTCGTTCGCAAGAGGCAGGCCGTCGCGTGGCGGCGTCATGGTCCAAACTTTGACAAAATGTGCAAGAGTTACACCGCAAGTCACCTTCCGTGGGATTCCGTGGGATTGTGTGGGATTCCGTGGGATTCTGTGGGATTCCGTGGGATTTTGTGGATTTCCGTGGGATTCTGTGGGATTCCTTGGGGCTACGCCGCACAGCGGTAGCAGCATGAAAGGCAATCATCGCCCCCCCCCCCGGCCCGCTGCTAAAACGTGGCAGGACCCTCCTGCAAAAGGGTCACGAGACTCGGCGAGGGCCTTAATAGGCGCTCGCTAACGGCACGTTCCCCAACAGCCGGTGACAGGCAACAAGCACGGGGGAGTAGCCCGTGTCTGTGCCGCTGTCTCTGTCGGGGGGCGCGGTGGTGTAGTGGTTAGCGCTACGCTGCGCGTCGAACCCGGCGACCCGGGTTCGATTCGCGCTCACGGCCAACACCAGTGACGATTATCTGAGCTGGTCCTGGGCCTCCCCTAGGTCGACTCGGCCTCAAACGAGTACCCGGGTGCGGCATGTAAACATCGCCACTGGGGATACAAAGGCGGCCAGGCGTGGGGCTGGCCACCCACCCTCTCGTGCGCCGTGCCGGCCTTCAAAGGTGTTCGCTAACAGCACTTGCCCCCGACAGCCTATCACAGGCTACACGGGGGGAATCTTATTGGCCTTTGTCTTGTGCGCGTGTCGCCACTGTTTATTTGACAGCAGTGGCAACAGCCGTCTGCCAGCGCCGCTAAGAATAGCGCCGCATAGCCCTGCAACAGTCTCGGCGCTAGTCGGGCCCAGACACACCACACACAACAACAAC
Organism: Petromyzon marinus; assembly: GCF_048934315.1. Taxonomy (NCBI): domain Eukaryota; kingdom Metazoa; phylum Chordata; class Hyperoartia; order Petromyzontiformes; family Petromyzontidae; genus Petromyzon; species Petromyzon marinus. Next base: position 13,397,607 of record NC_133712.1, read on the forward strand.
AACAAAAACCTGTGCGCGTGTGGGGGGGGGGAGCGGTGGCACAGTGGTTCGCGCCGCGCGACGAAATGCGGCGACCCCCCTCCCTCCCCACCCTGAGTGTCGACGGCCCGCTCAGAATCAACGACGTTCACGGCGAAGTGTTGCGACTACTCCAGGACCTTCCCCAAAGGTCGACTCGGCCCCCGTAACAAAAATGCGCACTCGTCAGCACCGGTGAGACAAAGGCGGCCCGCCGGCCACGTGTTTCCACAGTGGCGGACGTCTCTTGGTGCTCGCGAACAGCACTTGCCCCAACGGTCCGTTAAAAGGCTATACGGGGGATCTTTGTCTTCGTGAGCCACGCAGAGATGGTGGGGGGTGTGGGTGGTGGGGGCCTTGCCACCAGCCCCACCAACCCCGCGCCGACCGTCACGCTCTCCCCACGAGCCACTGGGCACGCGTGGAGAGAGTGGAGGAGTTCCCCTGCCCGGGCAGTGGACTGTGCCTCCCCTAGATAGGCTCGGCCTTAAATTAGTCTTTGGTGCGGTGTCTGTGAACGTCAGGAGGTCGGGTGCGGTGCATCGGCCACCCCCCTCCCCCCCCACATCTCCCCACGTGTGCTGGCCTTCATAGGTGCTCGCTAATGACACTTGGCCCAACAGTCCGTTGAGGCCATGCGGGGGACCTTTGTCTTTGTACACGCCGCGTTTCCTTTCTCGTGCTGTTGCCGACTCCGCTGTGAGCGCCGCAAATAGATCGATCACTCAATGGGGCAGGGCCACGTGATGCGTCTGACGCCACGTGTCCATTTTAATTGGTCAGCCTTGCTGCTGCCACTAACCCTGACACTACAGCCCTGTCACTGACACTATAGCCCTGTCACTCACCCTGACACTATAGCCCTGTCACTAACCCTGACACAATAGCCCTGTCACTAACCCTGACACTATAGCCCTGTTAATAACCCTGACACTATAGCCCTGTCACTAACCCTGACACTACAGCCCTGTCACTAACCCTGACACTACAGCCCTGTTAATAACCCTGACACTATAGTCCTGTCACTAACCCTGACACTATAGCCCTGTTACTAACCCTGACACTATAGCCCTGTCACTGACACTATAGCCCTGTCACTAACCCTGACACTACAGCCCTGTTACTAACCCTGACACTACAGCCCTGTCACTGACACTATAGCCCTGTCACTAACCCTGACACTACAGCCCTGTTAATAACCCTGACACTATAGCCCTGTCACTCACCCTGACACTACAGCCCTGTTACTAACCCTGACACTATAGCCCTATCATTAACCCTGACACTACAGCCCTGTCACTGACACTATAGCCCTGTCACTAACCCTGACACTATAGCCCTGTCACTGACACTATAGCCCTGTCACTAACCCTGACACTATAGCCCTGTCACTGACACTATAGCCCTGTCACTAACCCTGACACAATAGCCCTGTCACTAACCCTGACACTATAGCCCTGTTAATAACCCTGACACTATAGCCCTGTCACTAACCCTGACACTACAGCCCTGTCACTAACCCTGACACTACAGCCCTGTTAATAACCCCGACACTATAGTCCTGTCACTAACCCTGACACTATAGCCCTGTCACTAACACTGACACTAGAGCCCTGTCACTGACCCTGACACTATAGCTCTGTCACTAACCCTGACACTACAGCCCTGTCACTGACACTATAGCCCTGTCACTAACCCTGACACTATAGCCCTGTTACTCACCCTGACACTACAGCCCTGTTACTAACCCTGACACTATAGCCCTGTCACTGACACTATAGCCCTGTCACTAACCCTGACATTACAGCCCTGTTACTAACCCTGACACTACAGCCCTGTCACTGACACTATAGCCCTGTCACTAACCCTGACACTATAGCCCTGTTACTCACCCTGACACTACAGCCCTGTTACTAACCCTGACACTACAGCCCTGTCACTAACCCTGACACTATAGCCCTGTCACTAACCCTGACACTATAGCCCTGTCACTAATCCTGACACTACAGCCCTGTTACTCACCCTGACACTATAACCCTGTCACTAACCCTGACACTATAGCCCTGTAACTAACCCTGACGCTACAGCCCTGTTACTCACCCTGACACCATAACCCTGTCACTAACCCTGACACTATAGCCCTGTAACTAACCCTGACACTATAGCCCTGTTATTCACCCTGACACTATAACCCTGTCACTAACCCTGACACTATAGCGCTGTCACTGACCCTGACACTACAGCCCTGTCACTAACCCTAACACTACAGCCCTGTTACTCACCCTGATGCTAAAGCCCTGTTACTGACCCTGACACTATAGCCCTGTCACTAACCCTGACACTACAGCCCTGTTACTGACCTTGACACTATAGCCCTGTTACTGACACTATAGCCCTGTCACTAACCCTGACACTACAGCCCTGTTACTAACCCTGACACTACAGCCCTGTCACTGACACTATAGCCCTGTCACTAACCCTGACACTATAGCCCTGTTACTGACCCTGACACTACAGCCCTGTCACTAACCCTGACACTACAGCCCTGTCACTAACCCTGACACTACAGCCCTGTCACTAACCCTGACACTATAGCCCTGTCACTGACCCTGACACTACATACCTGTCACTAACCCTGACACTATAGCCCTGTTACTAACCCTGACACTACAGCCCTGTCACTAACCCTGACACTACAGCCCTGTCACTAACCCTGACACTATAGCCCTGTTACTAACCCTGACACTACAGCCCTGTCACTAACCCTGACACTATAGCCCTGTCACTAACCCTGACACTACAGCCCTGTCACTAACCCTGACACTACAGCCCTGTTACTAACCCTGACACTATAGCCCTGTTACTAACACTGACACTATAGCCCTGTCACTAACCCTGACACTACAGCCCTGTTACTCACCCTGACACTATAGCCCTGTCACTGACACTATAGCCCTGTCACTAACTCTGACACTACAGCCCTGTCACTAACCTTGACACTACAGCCCTGTTAATAACCCTGACACTATAGCCCTTTCACTCACCCTCACACTATAGCCCTGTCACTAACTCTGACACTATAGCCCTGTTAATAACCCTGACACTACAGCCCTGTTACTCACCCTGACACTATAGCCCTGTCACTAACCCTGACACTACAGCCCTGTTACTAACCCTGACACTATAGCCCTGTCACTGACCCTGACACTATAACCCTGTTACTAACCCTGACACTATAGCCCTGTTACTAACCCTGACACTACAGCCCTGTTACTAACCCTGACACTATAGCCCTGTTACTCACCCTGACACTATAACCCTGTCACTAACCCTGACACTATAGCCCTGTCACTAACCCTGAAACTATAGCCCTGTTACTCACCCTGACACTATAGCCCTGTTAATAACCCTGACACTATAGTCCTGTCACTAACCCTGACACTACAGCCCTGTTACTCACCCTGACACTACAGCCCTGTTACTAACCCTGACACTATAGCCCTGTCACTGACACTATAGCCCTGTCACTAACCCTGACATTACAGCCCTGTTACTAACCCTGACACTACAGCCCTGTCACTGACACTATAGCCCTGTCACTAACCCTGACACTATAGCCCTGTTACTCACCCTGACACTACAGCCCTGTTACTAACCCTGACACTACAGCCCTGTCACTAACCCTGACACTATAGTCCTGTCACTAACCCTGACACTATAGCCCTGTCACTAATCCTGACACTACAGCCCTGTTACTCACCCTGACACTATAACCCTGTCACTAACCCTGACACTATAGCCCTGTAACTAACCCTGACGCTACAGCCCTGTTACTCACCCTGACACTATAACCCTGTCACTAACCCTGACACTATAGCCCTGTAACTAACCCTGACACTATAGCCCTGTTACTCACCCTGACACTATAACCCTGTCACTAACCCTGACACTATAGCGCTGTCACTGACCCTGACACTACAGCCCTGTCACTAACCCTAACACTACAGCCCTGTTACTCACCCTGATGCTAAAGCCATGTCACTAACCCTGACACTATAGCCCTGTCACTAACCCTGACACTATAGCCCTGTCACTAACCCTGACACTATAGCCCTGTCGCTGACTCTGACACTATAGTCCTGTTACTGACCCTGACACTATAGCCCTGTCACTAACCCTGACACTACAGCCCTGTTACTGACCTTGACACTATAGCCCTGTTACTGACACTATAGCCCTGTCACTAACCCTGAGACTACAGCCCTGTTACTAACCCTGACACTACAGCCCTGTCACGGACACTATAGCCCTGTCACTAACACTGACACTATAGCCCTGTTACTGACCCTGACACTACAGCCCTGTCACTAACCCTGACACTACAGCCCTGTCACTAACCCTGACACTACAGCCCTGTCACTAACCCTGACACTATAGCCCTGTCACTGACCCTGACACTACATACCTGTCACTAACCCTGACACTATAGCCCTGTTACTAACCCTGACACTACAGCCCTGTCACTAACCCTGACACTACAGCCCTGTCACTAACCCTGACACTATAGCCCTGTTACTAACCCTGACACTATAGCCCTGTTACTAACACTGACACTATAGCCCTGTCACTAACCCTGACACTACAGCCCTGTTACTCACCCTGACACTATAGCCCTGTCACTGACACTATAGCCCTGTCACTAACCCTGACACTACAGCCCTGTCACTAACCTTGACACTACAGCCCTGTTAATAACCCTGACACTATAGCCCTTTCACTCACCCTCACACTATAGCCCTGTCACTAACTCTGACACTATAGCCCTGTTAATAACCCTGTCACTACAGCCCTGTTACTCACCCTGACACTATAGCCCTGTCACTAACCCTGACACTACAGCCCTGTTACTAACCCTGACACTATAGCCCTGTCACTGACCCTGACACTATAACCCTGTTACTAACCCTGACACTATAGCCCTGTTACTAACCCTGACACTACAGCCCTGTTACTAACCCTGACACTATAGCCCTGTTACTCACCCTGACACTATAACCCTGTCACTAACCCTGACACTATAGCCCTGTCACTAACCCTGAAACTATAGCCCTGTTACTCACCCTGACACTATAGCCCTGTTAATAACCCTGACACTATAGTCCTGTCACTAACCCTGACACTACAGCCCTGTTACTCACCCTGACACTACAGCCCTGTTACTAACCCTGACACTATAGCCCTGTCACTGACACTATAGCCCTGTCACTAACCCTGACATTACAGCCCTGTTACTAACCCTGACACTACAACCCTGTCACTGACACTATAGCCCTGTCACTAACCCTGACACTATAGCCCTGTTACTCACCCTGACACTACAGCCCTGTTACTAACCCTGACACTACAGCCCTGTCACTAACCCTGACACTATAGTCCTGTCACTAACCCTGACACTATAGCCCTGTCACTAATCCTGACACTACAGCCCTGTTACTCACCCTGACACTATAACTCTGTCACTAACCCTGACACTATAGCCCTGTAACTAACCCTGATGCTACAGCCCTGTTACTCACCCTGACACTATAACCCTGTCACTAACCCTGACACTATAGCCCTGTAACTAACCCTGACACTATAGCCCTGTTACTCACCCTGACACTACAGCCCTGTCACTAACCCTAACACTACAGCCCTGTTACTCACCCTGATGCTAAAGCCATGTCACTAACCCTGACACTATAGCCCTGTCACTAACCCTGACACTATAGCCCTGTCGCTGACTCTGACACTATAGCCCTGTTACTGACCCTGCCACTATAGCCCTGTCACTAACCCTGACACTACAGCCCTGTTACTGACCTTGACACTATAGCCCTGTTACTGACACTATAGCCCTGTCACTAACCCTGACACTACAGCCCTGTTACTAACCCTGACACTACAGCCCTGTCACTGACACTATAGCCCTGTCACTAACCCTGACACTATAGCCCTGTTACTGACCCTGACACTACAGCCCTGTCACTAACCCTGACACTATAGCCCTGTCACTGACCCTGACACTACATACCTGTCACTAACCCTGACACTATAGCCCTGTTACTAACCCTGACACTACAGCCCTGTCACTAACCCTGACACTACAGCCCTGTCACTAACCCTGACACTATAGCCCTGTTACTAACCCTGACACTACAGCCCTGTCACTAACCCTGACACTATAGCCCTGTCACTAACCCTGACATTACAGCCCTGTCACTAACCCTGACACTACAGCCCTGTTACTAACCCTGACACTATAGCCCTGTTACTAACACTGACACTATAGCCCTGTCACTAACCCTGACACTACAGCCCTGTTACTCACCCTGACACTATAGCCCTGTCACTGACACTATAGCCCTGTCACTAACCCTGACACTACAGCCCTGTCACTAACCTTGACACTACAGCCCTGTTAATAACCCTGACACTATAGCCCTTTCACTCACCCTCACACTATAGCCCTGTCACTAACTCTGACACTATAGCCCTGTTAATAACCCTGTCACTACAGCCCTGTTACTCACCCTGACACTATAGCCCTGTCACTAACCCTGACACTACAGCCCTGTTACTAACCCTGACACTATAGCCCTGTCACTGACCCTGACACTATAACCCTGTTACTAACCCTGACACTATAGCCCTGTTACTAACCCTGACACTACAGCCCTGTTACTAACCCTGACACTATAGCCCTGTTACTCACCCTGACACTATAACCCTGTCACTAACCCTGACACTATAGCCCTGTCACTAACCCTGACACTATAGCCCTGTTACTCACCCTGACACTATAGCCCTGTTAATAACCCTGACACTATAGTCCTGTCACTAACCCTGACACTACAGCCCTGTTACTCACCCTGACACTATAGCCCTGTCACTAACCCTGACACTACAGCCCTGTTACTCACCCTGACACTATAGCCCGGTCACTGACCCTGACACTATAGCCCTGTCACTAACCCTGACACTATAGCCCTGTCACTAACCCTGACACTACAGCCCTGTCACTAACCCTGACACTATAGTCCTGTCACTCACCCTGACACTAGGGTTAGTGACGGGACTATAATCCTGACACTGACACCATAACCTTGGCACTATAGCCCAGCCGCAATGGCTCGGCCTAATCCAGACCACCAGCTCAATGGGGCTCGTGTGCCCACCATCGCTGTCGGAGCCGGGCGGCTGGTAGAAGGAGAGTCCCAGCGAGACGAGGGCCGCCACCTCCAGGATGATGAGCGTCACGTCCTGCAGGGCCTCCCACACGAGCGCCAGGAACGACTTGGGCCTCTTGGGTGGGATGACGTTCTCCCCGAAGACGGCACGCCTCCGCACCAGGTCCTCCTCGTCACCCGACAAGCCTGGGGGGAGGGGGGGGGCGAAGAGGGGGGGTGAAGGGGGGAGTTGGGGGGGGGGGTGAAGGGGGGGTGGGGGTGGGTAACGCTTCGTAGGCCGACGGAGCCGACCGTGTTGCTGTTTCTCACAAAATTAAAGGCGCGAGCCACGGTGGTGCGATTGTGGCCGTGCACCCTCCACCACCCGACCACCCCACCCCCGTCTAACTATGGGCCTCATAGTAAACTCATAGAGATGCACACGGAGACACGTAGAGAGCCATAGACATGCATATAAGACCCCCCCCCCCCCCCCGTGTAGCCTTTACAGACTGTTGGGGAAAATGCCGTGAGCGAGTAGCCACCTATGAAAGCCGGCACGGCACACAAGGGGGGTTGGTGGCCAACACCACGCACGGCCGCCTTTGTCTCCCCAGTGGCGGTGTTTACACACCGCACCAGGTACTCATCTGAGGCTGAGTCGACCTAGAGGAGGCCCAGGACGAGTTCAGATAATCTAATCGTCACTGGTTGTTGGCCGTAATCAGGAATCGAAGTCGAGTCGCAGTGTTCGCAGCGCGCGGACCGCTGCACTACCCCTCACCGTCAACACCACCGCCGCTGTCAGCCCCGGCACCATCAGCAGCACCACATCCAATACAAATACGCGTCATTCGCTACTAAGTGACGGTGACGTCAACATGGCACCTGTGCCAGGCCAGGTGCACTTTGCGGCCACGTGGAGTGTCGAAGGCTCGCTGGTGACAGGAGGTCATGGGACCGACCCGGCAGGTGCCATGGGTTGACTGACTGAGATGACTGGGAGATGCCCCACCCGTGCCCCTACTGTGCCAAATATGCCAATTTGCTGTGTTTTAGTCGCCCGGCGCTCCGTTGGTTGTTGTGAGCGTTGTTATCACCAGCATCACCAGCATCACCACCACCATCACCACAATCACCACTACCATCACCATCACCACCATCATCACCATCACCACCATCACCACCATCACCACCAACCATCATCACCACCGTTACCATCACCACCTTCACCACTAACCACTATCACCACCATCACCACCATCACTATGACCACCACCATCACCATCCTCACCGTCCACGGGCGAGGTCTGGAGCCGGCGACACATCCCCACGACCGCGTCCCCCGCTCCACCCCCGGCTCCGCTGCCCCCGTATCTCTCGGCCATGTGGGCCATCGCCTCGGCCCCCCGCATCTCCATGAGGTCCCGCAGCTCGCGCACGGTCACCCCGAACCCCCCCTCGGCGTCCTGCTCCTCCATAGCGGCGGTGGGGAGCGCGGGACCCCCAGCCCGGCCCGCGCCACGGCCCCCGCCACAGCCGCCGTCTTGGCCAAGGGGGCCCGGTTGGGGGGCCCGCGCCCCCTTGGCTTTGTAGTCGACGGAGCTGTTGGCCATTGTGGGTTTCCGAGGATCAGTCCACACCTCCCCCACCAACTCCCGTGCGGGGCTGGTGGTGAGCGGTGGGTGGATTTGAGGGTGGGCGGGAGTGGGTTATGAATGAAGGATGAAATAGCAACGTCAAATAGGTGAAAAGCACAACACTTGAATAGGATTCTAATCAGAACGCGTCCGTCCGCCTGTCCATCCCCTACTGCGTCCGTCTGCTGGGCGAGTTTGGTGGCGGGTCTCTGTGACCCTGAATCCTTCCTGTGGCCTCGATGGACTTTGGTGAATCGGCCCCTCTCCGCCTCTCTGGGTCGGGTCCGTGTGACCGCCCGCCTTCGTGTCCGTGGGCCTGTCTCTTGTCGACGCCGAGAAGTCTTTCACGGCTCAGCAAAGTCGACAGGGCCCACGAGTTGGGGATGCGGAAGACTGCACTCGGGACCGGGATGACGAACCGCGTTTCAACGAGCGGGCAGGGTTGAGCGGCGGGTGGATGGATGGAAGGCGGCGAGGCCGAGTCCACGGTGCGGTCTACGAACAGTGGAACTCTGGGAGCAGCAAGTCGGGCCGTTGCGCCCGCGCTCAGCAACGACGATGCACGAACGACGACAAAAGCAACAACAAAAAGAATCAAGAAACGAGGGCGCAGAATTCGCTCCTTCACTCTCCGCTCTCACCGCCAAATCCCCGTTTTTCTCACACCACCACCTCCTCCTCCTCCGCCTACTGCTCCACCTCCTCGTCTCCAGCCAGGCAGAAATTAAAGAGCCAGCGATGAAAGATGGAATGAAAGGGAAACCTGGAGAGAGAGACAGCGATGGGTTGATGACGAGGACGGTGATGATGTCGGTGATGATGTCGGTGATGATGGCGATGACCGTGGCCACAGCGTGGACACGAGGCGATGGCGACGACGACGATGACACGGCTGGTGCTGGTGGTGATGATGACGAAAGGTCCTCATCCCGTGCGTGAGACACTCTGGCCGTGCCCAGCCGCGTCGCCTCCCCTCGAGTCTCCCCCCCGCGTGTCTTCTCGCTTCGTCCCGTGTCTCATCTCACGCCGGGCCCGGCGGCGGTGGTGGCGGCCACGCTGGACTCGGAGATCAAGGCGGCGTCGGGGACGAGGTGGGAGAGGGGGTCGAAAGGATCGAGGGGGATCAAGTAGATGAGGGCTGGATGCCGGCACGGTGGCCCACTGACGATGATTCCATCGCGAACTCAAGATCGAGGGACCCCGATCGCACCTGCCGCGGCCTGCAGGGGACGAGGGAATGAAAGGTGGTGGTGGGGCGAGAGGGGTTACAGAGATGCGGTCAACTATAATCACCAACTATAATCACCAACTATAGTCATCAACTATAATCACCAACTATAATCACCAACTATAATCACCAACTATAATCACCAACTATAATCAGCAACACGGCAGCAGCGGCAATGCTGGTGTGGCCATCATAGTCGTCGTCATCATCAGCAGTCTTGTCATCAGCAGTAGCAACACCATCATAGTAGTCATCATCAACAGTAGTCTTGTCATCAACAGTAGCAACACCATCATAGTCATCATCAGCAGTCTTGTCATCAGCAGTAGCAACACCGTCATAGTAGTCATCATCAACAGTAGTCTTGTCATCAACAGTAGCAACACCATCATAGTCATCATCAGCAGTCTTGTCATCAGCAGTAGCAACACCATCATCATAGTCATCATCAGCAGTCTTGTCATCAGCAGTAGCAACACCATCATGGTAGTCGTCATCAGCAGTCTTGTCATCAGCAGTAGCAACAACATCATAGTCATCATCAGCAGTCTTGTCATCAGCAGTAGCAACACCATCATAGTCATCATCAGCAGTCTTGTCATCAGCAGTAGCAACACCATCATAGTAGTCATCATCAGCAGCAGTCTTGTCATCAGCAGTAGCAACATCATCATCATCATCATAGTCATCATCAGCAGTTTTGTCATCAGCAGTAGCAACACCATCATAGTAGTCATCATCAGCAGTATTGTCATCAGCAGTAGCAACAATATCATAGTCATCATCAGCAGTGTTGTCATCAGCAGTAGCAACACCATCATAGTCATCATCAGCAGCCTTGTCATCAGCAGTAGCAACATCATCATGGTAGTCATCATCAGCAGCAGCATCAGCAGCATCATATTGATCGTCATCGTCACTGTCGTAATAATATTGAACAACAACACAATCATCATAACATCGTCATCATCACCACCGTCATCTCTCCGCTTCGTGGTGACGCCGAGTCCATGACTCACCCTGTTCATCACGGCTGATCAAACGACATCCACCGGGGAGACAAAGGCGGCCGAGTGTGGTGTCGGCCACCAATTCCCTCGTGTGCCGTGCCGTCCTTCAGGCGTGCTACTCTCGCCCACAGCACTTGCCCCAACAGCCTGTTCAAGGCTAAAGGAGGATCTGTGTGTGTATGTTTATAGTGGGGAGCGGTGGTGTAGCGGTGTAGCGGTTAGCGCGCGATTCCCCCTCACGGCCAACGTCCAGTGAGGATTATCTGAACCGGATCCTGGGCCTCCCCTAGGTCGACTCGGCCTCAAATGAGTACCTGGTGCGGTGTGCAATCATCGCCACTGGGGAAACAAAGGCGGCCGGGCGTGGTGCTGGCCACCCACCCCCTCGTGTGCCGTGCCGGCCTTCATAGGTGCTCGCTAACAGCACTTGCCCCAACAGTCTGTTCAGGCTTTACGGGGGATCTTTGACTTTGTATGTTTATACATTGTTTAAACAGTTGATGTGAACAGGCCCGAAAGGTCCAAAACGTCAAGCGGTCAGCCACACACAGCACGATTAAAGTTGTCGTAGATGATGGTGAATGCGATTCGTGAGTTGAGCGAGGTGACGTTAAGAGCCCCTGGGAGGAAAGAGGCGAAGGCGATGGGAGGAGGGGATTCCAGAGTGGAGCGGAGAGAGAATGGAAGTGACCTGCAGTGTGGTGAGTGGGTGGGTGAATCAGTGTTGTAACCTGCAGTGTGGTGAGTGAGTGGGTGAGTCAGTGTTGTAAGCTGCAGTGTGGTGAGTGGGTGAGTGAGTCAGTGTTGTAAGCTGCAGTGTAGTGAGTGAGTGGGTGAGTCAGTGTTGTAAGCTGCAGTGTAGTGAGTGAGTGGGTGAGTCAGTGTTGTAAGCTGCAGTGTGGTGAGTGAGTGGGTGAGTCAGTGTTGTAAGCTGCAGTGTGGTGAGTGGGTGAGTGAGTCAGTGTTGTAAGCTGCAGTGTGGTGAGTGGGTGAGTGAGTCAGTGTTGTAAGCTGCAGTGTAGTGAGTGAGTGGGTGAGTCAGTGTTGTAAGCTGCAGTGTGGTGAGTGGGTGAGTGAGTAACCTGCAGTGTGGTGAGTGAGTGGGTGAGTGAGTAACCTGCAGTGTGGTGAGTGAGTGAGTGAGTCATTGTTGTAAGCTGCAGTGTAGTGAGTGGGTGAGTCAGTGTTGTAACCTGCAGTGTGGTGAGTAGGTGGATGAGTCAGTGTTGTAACCTGCAGTGTGTGTGGGGTATGCACGTGTTGTGTGTGTAGGGGGGTATGCACGCGTTGTGTGTGTGGGGGGGTATGCACGCGTTGTGTGTGGGGGGGGGTATGCACGTGTTGTGTGTGTGGGGGGGGTATGCACGTGTTGTGTATGTGGGGGGGGGGGGTATGCACGTGTTGTGTGTGTGGGGGGGTATGCACGCGTTGTGTGTGTGGGGGGTATGCACGTGTTGTGTGTGTGAGGGGTATGCACGTGTTGTGTGTGTGAGGGGTATGCACGTGTTGTGTGTGTGTGGGGGGGGGTTATGCACGTGTTGTGTGTGGGGGTATGCACGTGTTGTGTGCACGTTGTATGCAGTGCCGGATGAAGCTAGTTCATGGGCCTGTAGCATATATTAGAAAGGGACCCTAAATAAAAAAAATACACGTAAAGATTTAAACACAAAATTGTAACTTGCATCGTAAAGTAATTGTAGTTTTTTTTAATTTGCTATACAACCAGATAATACGACAAATCGCTAACCTTAAACACCCAGTCGTTCATAAAAATTGAGGCGTTATAGTACTATAGTAATAGAGCAAGTGCAGAATCACTGAACGGGAATTGACAGCTTGAAAGCATTTAGCGCGGGGCCCTTGAAAGTGCGGGGCCCGTAGCTACCACACGTGTAGTAGTAGCTACCACTACACGTGTAGTAGCTACTACTACACGTGTAGTGGTAGCTACTACATATGTAGTGGTAGCTACTACTACATGTGTAGTAGATGAGTAGCTACTAGATATGTAGTAGCGACTCATCCGGCACTGCTTGTACTGTATGAAGATGCTCGCCAACAGCACTTGCCCTAACAGTCCATTGGAGGTTATATGGGGGACCTTTGTCTGTGTGGCTATGTGTGTGCGTCACCCGTGACCCCCATTCGATGTGCTCCCCAGCACCCGATCCCCCGTGGTGGGGGTGGAGATGGGGGGAGGGCAGAGGGTGTGGCGGAGTGACACCTTTGACCCTCACGTCCCTCGCCAACATCACCACCATCACCGCCACCATCACCGCCATCAATGTGACTACCACCAACAGCTTCACCATCATCACCACCACCACCATCACCGCCATCAATGTGACTACTACCAATAGCTTCATCATCGTCACCACCACCACCATCACCGCCATCAATGTGACTACCACCAACATCCTCGCCATCATCACTACTATCACCACCACCATCATCGCCGCCATCAATGTGACTACGACCAACAGCTTCATCATCGTCACCACCATCACCACCACCATCACCGCCATCAATGTGACTACCACCAACATCCTCGCCATCATCACTACCATCACCACCACCAACACCACCAT